>NC_090885.1:7192174-7197174 GCF_036669925.1 Montipora capricornis
GATTGTGTTTCTTGCAAAAAGACAAGGTGAGACTTTTTTCGTCGACACCATAAAAACATTGTTCTCCTTTATTGGAAATTAGTTATGCCCCTCACATTCAAAGAGGTTAATTTGAATAATTCAGGAAACATTTAAACAAGATAGATTTGGAGAAATCAGAAAAAAATAATGTTATGAACCTCATGTTTTGGGACCGCAGAAAGACGTTTATGACTATGGATTGATAGAATTGAGAACAGAATCTCATGCTGGCGCATGTAATAAGACTGCCTGTGGATAATGAAATAAACCAGAAACAAAGCGTATCACTATCAGGAAGAATTACATTTTTGGTGGCATAAACAGTAGTGTTGCACATGTAAAACAGACATAACAAAAAATAAACTAGCACAGGGTCCAGAGGAGATATGTTTGTCGTTAGAACATCAAAACCTGTCGAAAACATCTGAAATAATGGGTTATTTTGATCGCGTTGACGATCAAGTTACAGTTTCGTTACACATTCTGTATACCGCAAACCAAGAGACTGAGGGCTCGCAAGATCGGCTTACGGTATAAAATACGGAAAGGGAGGAAACTAATTTGGGGCCGATTTTCGAATCCCTGAAACTCAAATGGAATTGAATTAAATTGCCTGATTTTACTAATGTGATCTAGAATTGTTATGTATTTGCCAAATACTGTAGGAAAACGGCATAAGAAAGCGTTCAAGTTCATTTTTGGCGACCGAAATTTACGGCTTCGAGAGAGAGCTTTCGTTCGGTGTGCACCGCAACATATGGTGACGGAAATGACGCGGTAAAGTAAATGTGCACAAGATCGGAAGTAATTTTAAGATGCCCCAAGTTCGAAAACACCAACGGTTTCTCTGATGGTGGGTTCGCACACAAAACGAAAAAAGACAATAACACACACACGCCCCTTCCCACAATTGCGCAACGCACAAGCATGAAACTTATAACGAATATAATTTTAAAGATTTTAATTTAGAAGAGGGAAAAAAAAAAGAAAACCTAAACTTGCTTAATATTACAGACTATAATTAGGGTACCTAAACTAACGTTACTGAAATAATTGTCTATTCCTTTAGAAAACTTAACGATAATTCTAATTATACTAATTACTTAACTCCAGTATTTACAGTCAAACAGTTCAGTCCTGTGCCAAACTAGCAGCAAAACCCTCAACAAGTTCTTTCCCACCACAAACTTTACTGCACCTGCATCACTTTCTTCGAGTTTTCTCTTCTCGGTGCTTCCTTCTCTTCTGGCAATCAACTTCTTCTTTCAAACTTTACTGCAACGGCGTCACTTTCTTCGAGTTTTCTCTTCTTCTTGCTTATCTCAAACTTCTTTAATTCTTTGAAGGATTTTCCTCACTCGCCGCCACTCACAAAGGGGTTTTGTCTTTGAATTCGTTCGGCAGCTCCCGCTAATGGCTCTTAGCAGTGTTGTTCTCTCTCTCCCTTTTGCCCTCAGGCTTTCGTTCTTCAACCCTTTGATTTTCCTGTTCGTCAACAAACCACTTCAGCAATCAACCAACGCCCACGACTTTTTACATCTATATATAGTTAGCTAATTCATTCAAATTACGACTACAAGCAATAACTACATTACAACACTAAGAAATTCTATAACACTAAATCGGATAATGCACAATTGGTAATTAACACTCACACTAACGAACAAGACGAGTGGCTAAAACTATTTACAAACTGGTGACAAAAAAATAATAATAATTACGTGACAGTTTCTTTTGCAACTTTTCGACTGTTGACGTGTACAACAAATGTCCAGTTTTTAAAGATCTTTACTTCAGTTAAAACTCGGCTGCCTTCGCATAGATCTTGTGACTGGACTTTTATCCACTCAAAGAAATCGCCGCTAGAGCTAGATAAAAGCCAATCGAATTCTTTTGTGAAAGCTGGCAAGTCTTCCAATTTAACACAGTCATCTTCCAATCTTGAGGTTTATGAAAGTGGGTACTGCCATACTCGGCCACCGTTAACTCTTCGCTGGACTCTACTCGCCTGTGGAAAGGCCTCCTTTAAAATAATCCCCAGTTCTTTGACTTGCAATGGAAAATTTTCCTTTTCGGAGCTGTTATTTACATAGTCGTCGAGTATTTCTTGTACGGAGATAAAGTTTTGTTCGTCTCTTCGATAATTCATTGAAAGCCTGCAGGTAAAATAGTCAAGTTCGATCAGGGAAAAATCAAACACGGTAATTTGTGGCTCACGTTCGAAAGACAACTGGTCAGATATCTTACCATTTAGAAACAAACACGTGTGTTTCTCTGTTCGATACTTTGGATCTCTTCTCGTCCGGCTGCTTTTCGTGCAACGGGACGGGTCTTTTCAAGGGAGAAGCCGCCATTATTTTAACACTCCCTCCACGTTGCTTTTGCGTTTCCGGTCCCAATTCACTTCCGTCACCAAGTGCTGCGGTTCACATCGAACGAAGTCACGTGGTACAAGTGTCTTCCCTTTCTGTATTTTATACTGTAAGCCGATCTTGCAAGCCCTCAGTCTCTTGGTTTGCGGTATACAGAATGTGTAACGAAACTGTAACGCGATCGTCAACGTGATCAAAATAACCCATTATTTCAGATGTTTTCGATGGGTTTTGATGTTCTAACGACAAACATATCTCTGGACCCTGTGCAACTAGTTGCTTTACCTACACTTTGAAAAACCATCGCACCTGACATTAAAAAAAAGGAAAAAAAATACAGAGATGGACGCCTCATGATACTAGGAAGGTATTATTTGAATTGCCTATAGATTATCTAGATCTTCCTCAGAGAAGATTCGGATAGGAGTACCATCTGGGGACGTTTTAGCAAAAATCTTACCATCCATTGTCCAAACGCTGAACGGAGTACCTTCTCTTCTTCGTCTGTTGGCTTCATTTACGAGTCCTCGTCTGTACATCGCCAGGTTTTCGTTAAGGAAAATACCTCGTTTTATCTCGCTGGAATATCCTGGGAATAGATCTTTGATTTTAAATTTTTTTAACTTTGTCCGTTGTTTGTACATACTTACAGTGTACCTTCGTTTTATGACTCACAAATTTTCGCGATAATACATTTTATGTGAAATGTCAATATCTTCAGGTTCAACCGTAATATTGAGCGCTTCTGCTACTTTGATTACCACATCTTCTGTACTAGAGTAAGCGTCTTCTGGAATTCTTGGATTTCAATGGAGTTTTTACGTGTATATTGCTCGAGGTTATCCAAATTATCCCACAGTTGCGCCAGCTCTTCTGCTTGTTTGCGAAGTTTTTCTTTATTTGCTTTAATTTGCTCATTCGACGAATCTAGGGATTTTTTCAGGGCTTTGTTTTCGTTGTTAGTCCTGTTCCATGATTCTTTGATATCCTTGAGTTCGCTGTTGTTGAAGTTAATACTGACTTAATACTTCCTCAGCGCTTTGTTCTCGCTTAGTATTGATGAAACGGAACAATTTAAAGAGTTATTGATCGCCAATAGCAAATTCTTAATTTACAACAGACTTAGCTCCTCCTCGCTGTCAGTCAATGATTGAAAGACTTCGGTTATATGTCCTTCAAGGTTTCCATCTAAGTTGGCCGCCATGTTTGATTTCTTCGAAGCAGAAGTTTCTTCTTCTGTAGATCCTCTATCGCCACGCTTGTTCTTCTTCGTGGGCATTTACATGAAATACATTTATAGCTCGCAAAGTCTAAAGTTATTTCATTATTAAAAAGTGAAGTTAGGCGTCATTAGACGTCGTCTAAGCGGACAGCCGAAAACCACGTCTGACCGCCATGGTGTCTCTGCCCAGTCTCAGATGAACTTACCAAGGGGCAATTTTGGAGTGCACTTCATGAGAGCTAGCCACAGCCTACATTTTGTGAAGCTCACCAGATAGAATAGCCCAAACAACCATATGGCATTCAAACATGAAGTAATGGGCCAACTAACTTGGTCACTCACTCATGTGATCATTACATGTATGTCATAATTAAGTGACCAAAGTTGGGTTAATTATATACATCAAAATTATCAAAGTTTCATGTTTGTAACATATGACTCAGAATTTATAATATCATTTCAATTGATGAACGCTGTGTGTCACATTTATGATGATATTTCAGTCTTCAAAGGAGACAAAAGAAATAAATAAATGCTACAATTTTGTTTTCAAAAACCATATATTACATGTAAAGTACTTCAGGTATTTTTTTAAAATATGCAGCTACATTTAGGGATTGGAGTCACTCTACTAGCTGTGCACTTTCATAATACTTTGAAAAAGTTTGCTTCCTTGCTTAAAACAATATTGATGCATTCAAAATCATGTTTTTTTTGTTAGCAGTCGTAGTGTTATTTGGAAGCTTATATATTTACGCAAGTAGCTGACAGCACCTGCAGTATATTTGACACTATGGATGCTGTATCTACTATTCATTCATACTTCTATGTGTATACTCAACAGACTGGTTGGAGGGAGGTCTAGGCTCGATTTCCGCCGCTCACTCGAGTTCGGGTATCCTCCCCGAGAAGAGACGGCTGGACGCGTGAGCGATAGATTGTGTCTGTGACGTAAATTCAAAATATAATTTATGCGAAGTTAATAGTTGCGGGAAAATAGCATTAGACATAAAAAAAACACTGATTTTAAGAAAACAGAAATTACATAACAACGCTTAAAACGTCTGTGCAAAGTTTCCAGATGATACGAGCTTGAGTTTGTGGTTAAATGATCGATGTGAGTTTGAATTCAACCGGCGAATCATCAACGAAATCTTCGGCTGCTTTAGTTCTCAGTCGACCTCATCGGCCCCCTCGTTTTGCAGCAATAAACTCAGCAGTACTTTCAATTGATATTGAGGAATTTTACTTGCTCTTACATTCGCGAAGTATGAGGAGAAAATTGCAATAGCAATGGATTTGAAAGCCGTATTTTGACCTTGGCGCCATCTGGAAAATCAGTGAAGTTTGCGAACTAAGGCGGTAGAAAACGACGCAATTCCCAT
>NC_090885.1:7202174-7212174 GCF_036669925.1 Montipora capricornis
CATTACTTTAAGCCCGCCGCACACGGTGACGAAAGAGCTGAGCAAAGTACCTCATGAGGCGGTTTGCTCAGCCGTTTTCTCACCGTGTGCGGAGAACTTTTGGTGAGAAATTGGCCTCGCGAGGCCGTGAGGAAAAAATCAAACATGTTTGATATTTTTCGCCTCGCGAGGCAAATTCCTTATTGTGTGCGGCCATCGTGAGAATCGAGTTGAGCTTGGTCAATGAAGCATCCAATATAAATACATGGTATTCTCACGTGACTTCAATGAGGTCGGAATTTCTTCCTCCGACACCATCCTGAACCCGAGTCACGTGAGTATGCCATGTATTTTTTATTGGATGCTTGATTAAACCAAGCTCAGCTCGATTCTCACGATGGCCGCACACATTGAGGAATTTGTCTCGCGAGGCCAAAAATATCAAACATGTTTGATTTTATCTTCACGGCCTCGCGAGGCGAATTTCTCACCACAATTTCCCCGTACAGTGTGCTCAGCTCTTTCCTCAAGTGTGCGGCGGGCTTTAATAGCGAAATGTCAAAGTCTTAACTAACAAGCTAGATATGCTAATTTACTGCACATTGCAAATGCACGTGTAATAAGCTACGTAATGCTAATTTGTTGTGAGTTACATGTTCACGTGTAACACGATGACTTCAAAACGTCGTGAAAATAAAAAATCTAGTCAGTTTCATATATATCTGAGAGCACCATTGAAATTCCAAGCAAAACCCAAACAGTCTAGGTAAAAGCAGTGAAGAAACTAATTTTAAGAAAAACACGACACTCCTGAGTTTTACAAACATGTTTCGGCAGTTGCCTCTGCCATCTTCAGTGTGAAATGAACAACAAAATACAGTGAAATATAAATACTAAAGAAATTTCAATAATAATAATGACAGTAATTAACACTACGACAATAGTAATTCAAAATTAAACAGTGTTAAGTGTTGGTTTGTCCCAAAATATGTCAACGCCTCTTTGATTTTGAGAGCAAACCCCGAAGATGCCTGATCAATGATGGCAAAATTGTCACGGGAGCATGCAGAGCGACACGCTAAGGAGCTCTCCAGATGCTTGGAAATGTGCGAGGCCCTGTCCGCCAACATCGTGTTAGCGTTTCCTCTTTCAAAGTAGGTAGCCTCTTTAGTGTGAAAGACCCTGTCCCCGATGGACTCCGATCATGTGTTGTTTATAAATTTTCGTGTGCAGGCTGTGCAGCTTGCTATATCGGTGAAACCACCCGACATTTCAACACACGTGTAAGGGAACATTTGTCATCTTCGCGGTTTGCTCTCAAAATCAAAGAGGCGTTGCACATATTTTGGGACAAAACAACACTTAACGCACAGGTCAAACACGTTAATTTACAACTTTCTGTTTAGTTTTGAATTACTATTGTCGTAGTCTTAATTACTGTCATTGTTATTATTGTAATTTCTCTAGTATTTACATTTCACTGTAATTTATTGTTCATTTCACACTGAAGATGGCAGAGGCAACTGCCGAAACATGTCTGTAAAACTCAGGAGTGTCGTGTTTTTCTTAACATTAAAACCCAAACAGCGTTGATCGTCCGGATGAATGCGAACATGATGGTAGCCCGACTTGAGGTCCTAGCTAAAAAAAACCAGCCACCCTTATCCAAAACCTCAGACACAGATCGCAAATCTTCATACTTGAATTTGGGCAACACTAAACATTGATTAATATGCCTCAAATCTATCACCAAACGGTGCTTTTTGCCTTCGACAACAGACAGTGGGTTTACACCAAATGGCGAGGCGCTGTGCTCTTGAATAACTCAAATATTCACGCTGCACGAAATGCGGGCGCTCGAGTGAAGATTTGTTGAAAACAAGGCGACGGGTATTGACCAAAAGGTAATCTATAACGCTCCTTAATGATGCTTAAGACAAAGTACAGGGCCTGCAAACCCGTTTCCCAGAAATATGCTGATTTTTCCAATCTCCAAGCTACACTCGAAAAGGGGGTGTGGACGCAACAAATTCGCCTGCCGTACGCTTATTAAACGAAGGAAATAAATTGAAATCCTCATCATCAACCAACGTCAGTTAGTCAATCACGCGTGCCTCTATCCACGTTTCTTCTACAGGAGGCGCTGAGGTGCTCAAACTCCCCGCACTGTAAATTTTATCGTACAAAAATAAATAAATAAATAAATACTCCCAAAGCGGCTGAAAGCAGAAAAAATTAGTCTACTGGACTGAAGTCGTTCGCAGTACAGACTTAACTGAAACGAATTGAATATGCTAACCGATATATACTAAATGCAAATGACTTCCAAGTAACTTGACAATGCAAAGGACAATAGATAACATTCCAATCGTAACGTGCAGAAAGCAATTATTTTCTGTACTGCGTACCGCAAATAATTTTCCATTGTGCACTATACTAGGCATATTACGACCAAGTAGCACAAGGCACAACAGAATACATGGAGCATACTGGATACGGTCTGCATGCATACGAACAACGATACCAGAAGTAAAAGAACAAAGCTAGTGAAAAAAGTAACAAAAGTGGTATACTCAACTTAAAACAATGTCACAAGCGTCCACAAGCGTCTAGGGCGTGGCTCGAAACGATCATCACTTCTCTAGTTCCTAAAAATGTAATACGACGTAGTTTGGTACGATGAGGAGGCGCGGCGTTGCGGTCTGCCTCGCTTCTGTTTTAGCTTTCCCTTCACCTTTCTCTCCGCCCTCTTCTCCGAGCGATACATTCGTTTCTCATCATCTGAATCGGACGCCAACTCGTCCGATAGGCACTCGTTGACTGTCAACCAACCGAATTCGCTCTTGTCAGCTAACTTAATGGCTTTGATACGTTTGGAGACTAGCTTCGTAACTTCTTCCAAGTATCTTTTCACTCGTTCATGGGCACCGGCCTTGAGCGCGTTGGTGGCATCATCAAACCTCCCTAAGACATCGTGAGCGCGATCTAACTACTGCTGATTGCCCTTTCTCTTGCAGATATACCGGTCGAAACGCGCTTTCTTAACTGCGTTAGTCATGGTAGAACTGTTTTGTGCAGAAAACTTTGTGGCAAAAGCACCCAAGCGGCACTCAATTACGGCGCTTAAGTTGTCCGTCAAATTGGCAATTGTTTCGTTGACCGAAGCCTTCATAGCACTCCGCGAAGCCTCGTCTAATTCTGGATTGCTTCAGGTAGAATCATCATCCGCAGGCATGATGTCTACTGGACTGAAGTCGTTCGCAGTACAGACCGAAGTGAAACGAATTGAATATACTAACCGATATATACTAAATGCAAATGACTTCCAAGTAACTTGACAATGCAAAGGACAATAATTAATTAATAATCCCCATGAAATTATATTGTTCTCTGTCTGCATTAAATCAACGATTGTAGTCTTTAATATGGCAAAACAACTGTCTGCGGAAAACGGAGGCGGTCCTTTTTGTTAGCAATGAAATTATCAGGGGTAATATAATTCTATGCGCTAAATAAGCAATTGCTGCAATATTAAAAATGTTGCAGTGTGCAGGCTGCAATATTAAAAACATTGAAGTGTGCAGGCTACCATTATTTAAAATATTGCAGCCTGTTTTAGGAAATTTAATGTATAACGTGCGCAAAAACTGATAGCTTACAACATTGTCAACAGTACCGTTTGCGTTTAATTCTCGTTCACTGCAACTTCTAAATCTTTGCTCTATTTAAAAAAAAGAAAATGGAAACGCCGCCTTTAGAAATCGATAAAGAATTAAAGCAAGGGGAGAAATGTCCAAACGTTACACGACGTTACATTCGATTTCTGCTGAAATATCTGCGTTCGTAGAGCTCTGTGTAATAAATAATCCTCCGTCTTCCGACGAATCCATAGTCTTTCTAAACCCAGGGATTTCTGCTGAAATATCTGCTTTCGTAGAACTCTGTGTAATAAATATCCCTTCGTCTTCCGACGAATCCATCGTCTTTCTAAACCCAGGTTCGCACTGAGTAAAATGACTGAATTCTCTGGCTTATAAAGTATGCAAATTTGCAGTGTTACACACCTTGCAGGAATTAATTCCATCGTTGGAATTGTTTTGAACAACTATAACAACGAGCTACAATAACAATCCTCGGCATCATTAAAATCGAAGATATATTTATCACAAACAAGGAACAATAGCAATGAGCATCACAATTATCTCACATACGTGCGACTAAAATCGAAGATCCAACACAGACACACAACAATAGGATTTCATGGAGACCTACGGCCTCAGCTGGCTGCAATATTTCTCATAATGCCATGTGCCTCAGTAATTATCCATTAAATAACATTCCAATGGTAACGTGCAGAAAGAAACTATTTGCTTTACTGCGTACCGCAAATAATTTTCCATTGATATTACTACAGAGCTTTACAAAAACGTTCATACTCTCCGGACCCATAGCTTTTATGATGCCCGCTTTATACCATCAGCTCCTTCCGACTTCCCATTCTTCAGTTGTTGTATTGCCTTTTCGATTTCTTTGTTTAGAATATCAGGGCCATTTCTAGTTAGATAGATAGATTATTGCACTTAAAACCTTACTGCCAAAAAGGCTGAATTTGCCTAAATTTACAGCAAATTAAAAATAGTTATCTCATAAAGACCTACACGTAAATTTAAAAACGACGTTCATTCAATAGAATAAAATATGTACGAAAGGTACAAAAGGCGAAAGAACAGCATCATTCAGCTGTTATTCAGGACAATGTCCATGATAGCAAGCTACTTTTTCGCACAGTTGATAAATTACTGCAAAGGACCTAGACAAAAGATATCCGTCTGCGAACAGGGGCCAAGAACTCGCGCGGAATGCCTTTGCTGATTTCTTTAGTGCCAAGATTGTACGAATTCGTGATGAGTTGCTGATTAGGAAAGAGCAGCTGGGGGAGCGCACTGTGGAGGATTTTGAGTGTACGTCATGCTTTAGCGAGTTCGAAATGATAACAGATGAAGACGACTTAAGGTTCAACTATTAAGGCATGCGCACTGGATCCACTTCCAGTAAGTACATGTATCATGCGGCAATGCTATTCTAGTCTTGTTCCTGTATTCAGAAGGGTGATTAATTTGTCATTGTCATCTGGATTTTTGCCCAAGGAACTTAAGGTTGCGCTAGTATTACCTCTTCTTAAGAAATTAAATGCAGATTTTAAGCAATTTAGTAACTTTCGCCCTCTGTCAAATTTAAAGTTCCTATCTAAATTGATAGAGAAAACAGTGTTTGTGCAATTGAATAACTATCTTGGCGAAAATGATCTACATGAGCCTCTTCAATTGGTGTACAAGATTTTCCACAGCACCGAGACTGCGCTTCTCACCGTTACAAATGACATTATGCTGTCATCGGACAAGGGCGAGAATGTTTTCCTTGTTTTATTGGATTTGTCGGTGGCATTTGATATCGTTAACGATACCTTGTTGCTGGAACGAATGCAGAAATCATTTGGCATCACAGGAACTGTACTACGATGGTTTAATTCTTATCTTTCTCAAAGAACTCAGTTTGTTCACATCAATGAGACGAATTCTATGGTACGAGATCTTCCCGTGGGAGTTCCCCAAGGTTCAGTTCTGGGACCTGTACTCTACCTTCTATATACCGCACCACTTGCAAAAGAGATAAGATCTTATGGCTTGGATTATCATCCATACGCCGACAATACTCAGTTATATTTTGCATTCAAATCGGCGATTTCATCCCTCAGTTTCTTGGTTAAAGATTCTCTTCGGTCAAAGAGAAACTCGAGATTAGTTGCTAATGTAGCTTGTTTGTACGGGCTTGTTGTAAAATACGCAACGCAACGCAATATACGCAACGCAATATGCGCAATATATGCAATATACGCCTATGTCAATCTGTAAAATACGCAATATAAGCAATACGTGCAAAACCAATCTCGTTCCCAGAGTCATCGTTCCCTTGACCAGTGGTCGGGAAAGAGAGACTCTCGTGGAATCCAAAAAGGGCCATATTTGATTGGCTGTTGAAAAACGGTTTCATTTCCTGATGATCTACAAATAAATAAATCTTTTTACAACTTACCAGTTCCGTAACGTTTTTGTTTTTGAAAATACAGCAATTTTCACTTACGTGAGATCAGATGCTGAAATCTGTTTTAATTGATAAAAAGTATCTCGTTATTGTTTATTATCTGCAGTTGAAAAGCTTCGGGTGTATTAGGAGATGTGTTTATACTCATGTGTACTGTTTCGCAAGTGAAAAGGAAGCGCTGTCATGGCAAGGTGAACTCCATTGTTGATTTCTAACCGTCTCCCCTCACGCACGCGCAATAATTTAACCGGAACCACAGTTTTCTGGTTTTGGATTATTCCAGAGCCTCCTTCGCCCGTTCTGCTCAGTGGACAAGGGTAACGGAGGTTCTGGGAACGAGATTGGTGGAAAACGGTTTATTTTATCAGCGGTTAATTTGCAAAATGCCAAACAGCGCATGCCCACCGTTCCCACGAGGTTCTCCTGTAAACAGCTTCAAAATAAATGTGTTTTGCTGTAAGTGTTTCCAACATTAATAGCCTTTCATCTTTGACCATCTTCTGTTATATGCTCCACTGAATTATAATAGACTCGTTTTTAATGTCCTCTTGATAACCGTTTCATCATGACAACCAGATAGCTAGTTCTCCAAATCTGGAACAGTCAAGATCGTAAGTAAATGCTTTCCCTCAAAATTTTCCGTGATTCAGGGACGGCGGAGCTTATTTTGTATTGGGCGGCTAACAAGCAAGCGCCGGAGACGCTAACTTGTACGGGGTTCTGGAGGAATTCTCTGCCAGAAAATTTTGAAATCTTGAAGCTCGGAAATGCTACTTTCAGCATTCTCGGCGAGATATCAAAAAAAATAAACGTAGATCAACCTTAAGAACCGTTTTTAAATATTTGTTTTTTGCTTGAAATCGGGGGGGACTAAAGCCCTCCCCCCCCTCCCCCCTGCTCCGCCGTGCCTGTGATTGTTTACATTTGGGTCGACATTTTCGTAAGTATAGCCTAGAGCAAAATTTAACATTTATGTTGAGTCTTGTTATCCTACATCTCTTGCCATTTTAACTTGATGGATTTGTTCTGTGCATGTATAAAGAATCGGTAAGTAGTAAGTCGTCTGCCTGGGGTGGGGGAGATGATTACTTCCTCCTGCCGAAAGGATTCCTATAAATTCCCGGAGATCTAACGGTGACGAATTCTCAAGTCTATTACCTAAGCTGAAGTGTTCTGAATTGTTTATTTATGTTGCTTGAGAGGAAACTCGCACGATTTGAACTGACAGTTCATTACATTGATTTCAACACGGGTGTAGGAAAATTTAAGGCAGTAATTCACTTTTGTCTTAGAAGACAGAATACGCTATTTTGTGAACCTTAATTATCGTAAAATGATAAAATACCCGTGAATGCTGTCTTCTGGTACATCAGTACTTCAACAGGGACAAGTCCATCGAGTTAAAATGGTAAAAAAATATATACAAAAACACTGAATGCAACATCTATGTAAAATTTTGCTCTGGGATCAACAAGGTATACTTACGAAAATGTCGACCTCAAATGTAAACCATCATGGAAAGATTTGTGTCAAGGCTCAGCGGCATATAACAGAGGATTGTCAAAGATAAGAGGCGATTGATGTTGGAAGCACTTACCACAAAACACATCCATTTTGCAGGTGTTTACAGGAGAAACACAATCTCGACCCCAGAGCTCTTCTCTTGACTGAGGGAGAGAAGAGCTCTGGGGAACCGTGAAACAAAGTGTCTTAATTCTCGTTGGTTTTCGTGAAGAACAATCAAAAGCGTCTCTAATTGGTGCATTCATGTTAGCACGAGGAGTGAGCAGGCGCCGTAAGGTTCAAATAGCCAATTTTTGGCTATGAGAACCCTACGGCGCATGTTCTCCTACATATAGATTCCCAGAGCCTTGGGTCGACCCGAGGCTCTGGTGACGAGAATGTGAGAAGCCTCGTGGAAACGGTGAGCTTACGCTGTTTGACCTTTTCCAAGTTAACAGCTGGTAAAATAAACGGTTTTGCACATATTGCGTATATTGCGTATTTTACAGATTGACATCAGAGTATATTGCGCATATTGCGTTGCGTTGGGTTGCGTATTTTACAGCAAGCTTTTTGTACGAGAGTTCAGGAAAAATAATGTGGTGCGCCCTTTTTTGAAATCTCTCAAGGTCATCTGGCAGGTACTGCGGTAGGGAGTTGTGAAAGATTTCACAAGCGCTTTCAATAACTGAATGGATACAAGTCATATAAAACCAGAGGAGATGTTTGGATGGAACATAGGCGAGTTTCAACTGTCTAAGGAAATACAAGCAAGTCGCAGCCTTACCGCAAATGACTTTCACATTTTCATTGCGTTTTAGATCGGCCGAGATGTTTAGACCGAGCTTTACGAGATAAATGATCTCAATTTGCTTGCGATTTATTATGATAGGTTCTAGATCACTTAATTTTGAGAAACAAATACGCAGTTCCTTGCACTTGTTTTCATTAAGCTGAAATCTCTCCGCCTCCATCTTTTCCATGAGTTAGTCAACATAGTTCTGCATCACACTCGTTTCGTTTTTGTAAACAGCCTCCGATATTGTGGTATCGTCAACGTATTTCCAAAGATCGGCTCCAATGTGTAAATCATTAATCATAATCACTAACAACCACGGGCCTAGCTTTGTTCCCTGAGATATTCCTCCCGAAATGGCACCCCATTCAGAGAGACATTCATTACTTAGTTTCACCCTCTATTTATGATCGATCAAGAAATCTAGAATCCAACAAACGATAGGTCTAGGGATACTGTAGTTAAACAGTTTTTCAGCTAAAATGTGGTGGTTTATCAGATCGAAGACTTTGCGGAAATCGACGAGGACGACGCTAGCACAAGCTCTATTTCCATCGGTGTGCTCCTCCACTTACTTCTTTCGTTCTAACGGGAGACTATCTGGTTTGTCATCCTTTGCACAGAGCTCCTCAATATACTCTATTAATCTCCCACTGGCTCGGTCAGTAAGACACCATCCTTGCTTTAAACGCTATCCTCTTTCTTTCCTCTACGTGTCTTCTGGATAAGTTCCTGTACTTTCACATACACCAAGTCTGGCCGTCCCGGTCTTTCTAGTTCTTTCATTTTCTGGCACTCGTTTTCCCACCATCTGGCACATGCACTGTCCGTTTATCTACGAAGCTCGTTGTTTAATTTCCTATAGATATGTCTCCCGTGCTCCTAGCTCACGTTTTTCCAAGTCCTTTCTTCCATCTTATTTAGCATCTGTTCTGTAAACTAAGATTTCTTAGCCTTCCTCCTGGCTTCATAACCAATCCTATCTTCACCGCGTCTTATTACGGCTCTCTTCAGGTAGTTCCAACTGTCTTCCACATCTAAATCATTGCGATCTTTGCTTTCCTCCGTGATAAGTTTATCTAGGTCTTCTGTCTGTTCCAGATTTGTTCCACAACCTCTCCCTGTTCCATCCTGGTGTCGTCTTTGCACCTAAAGTACTCTTTTCATTCTTACCTAAACCTCTCGAAGGAATTTCCAAAAGAATGGAGTTCAGAGATCCACATTTGCAGTCGTCCGGTCGTCCCAGACGCCTAAAAACCTGTGCGGACGAGTATAATAACTGCAAAGGTCGTCCGTTGGACGATTGAAGGTTTAATAAATGTCTTTTCACGAATGTCATCAAGTGCTATAATATAGACAGACTGTACTTTGGTTCTGTTCGCTTTTCGTTCAATGGAAACTTCCACAAAATAAGGAATAAACATGCAACTTTTCTAAGCAATGAAATCTCAAGTTCGGGCGCCATCTTTGACCACGCCATATTTTCCATAGAAGACATGTAGTTACTAGTCAAATTACAAGGTGTTTCGCCAGCGCCGGCAAAAAGGAAAACAAGTGGAGGAGAACCTGCTGCTTACTGGAAAACAAAATCTTGGTAGCATATAAAAGGAATACACTAGA
>NC_090885.1:7219674-7224674 GCF_036669925.1 Montipora capricornis
TCTAACGACAAACGTATCTCCTCTGGACCCTGTGCAATATACGCCTATGTCAATCTGTAAAATACGCAATATAAGCAATACGTGCAAAACCAATCTCGTTCCCAGAGTCATCGTTTCCTTGACCAGTGGTCGGGAAAGAGAGACTCTCGTGGAATCCAAAAAGGGCCATATTTGATTGGCTATTGAAAAACAGTTTCATTTCCTGATGATCTAGAAATAAATAAATCTTTTTACAACTTACCAGTTCCGTAACGTTTTTGTTTTTGAAAATACAGCAATTTTCACTTACGTGAGATCAGATGCTGAAATCTGTTTTGATTGATAAAAAGTATCTCGTTGTTGTTTATTATCCGCAGTTTAAAAGCTTCGGGTGTATTAGGAGATGTGTTTATACTCATGTGTACTGTTTCCCGAGTGAAAAGGAAGCGCTGTCATGGCAAGGTGAACTCCATTGTTCATTTCTAACCGTCTCCCCTCACGCACACACAATAATTTAACCGGAACCACAGCTTTCTGGTTCCGGTTTTGGATTATTCCACAGCCTCCTTCGCCCGTTCTGCTCAGTGGACAAGGGTAACGGAGGTTCTGGGAACGAGATTGGTGCAAAACGGTTTATTTTATCAGCGGTTAATTTGCAAAATGCCAAACAGCGCATGCCCACCGTTCCCACGAGGTTCTCCTGTAAACAGCTTCAAAATAAATGTGTTTTGCTGTAAGTGTTTCCAACATTAATAGCCTTTCATCTTTGACCATCTTCTGTTATATGCTCCACTGAATTATAATAGACTCGTTTTTAATGTCCTCTTGATAACCGTTTCATCATGACAACCAGATAGCTAGTTCTCCAAATCCGGAACAGTCAAGATCGTAAGTAAATGCTTTCCCTCAAAATTTTCCGTGATTCAGGGACGGCGGAGCTTATTTTGTATTGGGCGGCTAACAAGCAAGCGCCGGTGACGCTAACTTGTACGGGGTTCTGGAGGAATTCTCTGCCAGAAAATTTTGAAATCTTGAAGCTCGGAAATGCTACTTTCAGCATTCTCGGCGAGATATCAAAAAAATAAAGGTGGATCAACGGTAAAAACCTTTTTAAAATATTTGTTTTTTGCTTGAAATCGGGGGGGACTAAAGCCCTCCCCCCCCCTCCCCCCTGCTCCGCCGTGCCTGTGATTGTTTACATTTGGGTCGACATTTTCGTAAGTATAGCCTAGAGCAAAATTTAACATTTATGTTGAGTCTTGTTATCCTACATCTCTTGCCATTTTAACTTGATGGATTTGTTCTGTGCATGTATAAAGAATCGGTAAGTAGTAAGTCGTCTGCCTGGGGTGGGGGAGATGATTACTTCCTCCTGCCGAAAGGATTCCTATAAATTCCCGGAGATCTAACGGTGACGAATTCTCAAGTCTATTACCTAAGCTGAAGTGTTCTGAATTGTTTATTTATGTTGCTCGAGAGGAAACTCGCACGATTTGAACTGACAGTTCATTACATTGATTTCAACACGGGTGTAGGAAAATTTAAGGCAGTAATTCACTTCTGTCTTAGGAGACAGAATACGCTATTTTGTGAACCTTAATTATCGTAAAATAATAAAATACCCGTGAATGCTGTCTTCTGGTACAACAGTACTTCAACAGGAACAAGTCCATCGAGTTAAAATGATAAAAAAATATATATATACAAAAACACTGAACGCAACATCTATGTAAACTTTTGCTCTGGGATCAACAAGGTATACTTACGAAAATGTCGACCTCAAATGTAAACCATCATGGAAAGATTTGTGTCAATGCTCAGCGGCATATAACAGAGGATTGTCAAAGATAAGAGGCGATTGATGTTGGAAGCACTTACCACAAAACACATCCATTTTGCAGGTGTTTACAGGAGAAACACAATCTCGACCCCAGAGCTCTTCTCTTGACTGAGGGAGAGAAGAGCTCTGGGGAACCGTGAAACAAAGTGTCTTAATTCTCATTGGTTTTGGTAAAGAACAATCAAAAGCGTCTCTAATTGGTGCATTCATGTTAGCACGAGGAGTGAGCAGGCACCGTAAGGTTCAAATAGCCAATTTTTGGCTATGAGAACCCTACGGCGCATGTTCTCCTACATATAGTTTCTCAGAGCCTTGGGTCGACCCGAGGCTCTGGTGACGAGAATGTGAGAAGCCTCGTGGAAACGGTGAGCTTACGCTGTTTGACCTTTTCCAAGTTAACAGCTGGTAAAATAAAGGGTTTTGCACATATTGCGTATATTGCGTATTTTACAGATTGACATCAGCGTATATTGCGCATATTGCGTTGCGTTGGGTTGCGTATTTTACAGCAAGCTGTTTGTACGAGAGTTCAGGAAAAATAATGTGGAGCGCCCTTTTTTGAAATCTCTCAAGGTCATCTGGCAGGTACTGCGGTAGGGAGTTGTGAAAGATTTCACAAGCGCTTTCAATAACTGAATGGATACAAGTCATATAAAACCAGAGGAGATGTTTGGATGGAACATAGGCGCGTTTCAACCGTCTAAGGAAATACAAGCAAGTCGCAGCCTTACCGCGAACGACTTTCACGTTTTCATTCCGTTTTAGATCGGCCGAGATGTTTAGACCGAGCTTTACGAGATAAATGATCTCAATTTGCTTGCGATTTATTATGATAGGTTCTAGATCACTTAATTTTGAGAAACAAATACGCAGTTCCTTGCACTTGTTTTCATTAAGCTGAAATCTCTCCGCCTCCATCTTTTCCATGAGTTAGTCAACATAGTTCTGCATCACACTCGTTTCGTTTTTGTAAACAGCCTCCGATATTGTGGTATCGTCGACGTATTTCCAAAGATCAGCTCCAATGTGTAAATCATTAATCATAATCACTAACAACCACGGGCCTAGCTTTGTTCCCTGAGATATTCCTCCCGAAATGGCACCCCATTCAGAGAGACATTCATTACTTAGTTTCACCCTCTATTTATGATCGATCAAGAAATCTAGAATCCAACAAACGATAGGTCTAGGGTTACTGTAGTTAAACAGTTTTTCAGCTAAAATGTGGTGGTTTATCAGATCGAAGACTTTGCGGAAATCGACGAGGACGACGCTAGCACAAGCTCTATTTCCATCGGTGTGCTCCTCCACTTACTTCTTTCGTTCTAACGGGAGACTATCTGGTTTGTCATCCTTTGCACAGAGCTCCTCAATATACTCTATTAATCTCCCACTGGCTCGGTCAGTAAGACACCATCCTTGCTTTAAACGCTATCCTCTTTCTTTCCTCTACGTGTCTTCTGGATAAGTTCCTGTACTTTCACATACACCAAGTCTGGCCGTCCCGGTCTTTCTAGTTCTTTCATTTTCTGGCACTCGTTTTCCCACCATCTGGCACATGCACTGTCCGTTTATCTACGAAGCTCGTTGTTTAATTTCCTATAGATATGTCTCCCGTGCTCCTAGCTCACGTTTTTCCAAGTCCTTTCTTCCATCTTATTTAGCATCTGTTCTGTAAACTAAGATTTCTTAGCCTTCCTCCTGGCTTCATAACCAATCCTATCTTCACCGCGTCTTATTACGGCTCTCTTCAGGTAGTTCCAACTGTCTTCCACATCTAAATCATTGCGATCTTTGCTTTCCTCCGTTATAAGTTTATCTAGGTCTTCTGTCTGTTCCAGATTCGTTCCACAACCTCTCCCTGTTCCATCTTGGTGTCGTCTTTGCACCTAAAGTACTCTTTTCATTCTTACCTAAACCTCTCGAAGGAATTTCCAAAAGAATGGAGTTCAGGGATCCACATTTGCAGTCGTCCGGTCGTCCCAGACGCCTGAAAACCTGTGCGGACGAGTATAATAACTCCAAAAGTCGTCCGTTGGACGATTGAAGGTTTAATAAATGTCTTTTCATGAATGTCATCAAGTGCTATAATATAGACAGACTGTACTTTGTTTCTGTTCGCTTTTCGTTCAATGGAAACTTCCACAAAATAAGGAATAAACATGCAACTTTTCTAAGCAATGAAATCTCAAGTTCGGGCGCCATCTTTGACCACGCGGTATTTTCCATAGAAGACATGTAGTTACTAGTCAAATTACAAGGTGTTTCGCCACCGCCGGCAAAAAGGAAAACAAGTCGAGGAGAACCTGCTGCTTACTGGAAAACAAAATCTTGGTAGCATATAAAAGGAATACACTAGACAGGACCATTGAAACTTTTGGATCTTTGAATCGTAACTTTGTAAGCTACATTCAAGTACATTTTGCCGTGGCAGATATGGACCACTGTAAATCGGGTTCCCACGATCCAAATAGCATAATATTCGAGAGTCAAAATTCGTAATTTCCGACGAGATTGTAAAGGAAAACGCGAATGCTCAAGTTACAAGTAATGTTATCGACCATTTTCTGTACAGTATACTTGCGCATTTTTGCCCGGGCAACCCAAAATTTGTCCGGGCAAGTATATCATACGATGTACTAGCCCGGCAGGCGACTTTGATAAAAAATGAAGATGGATCCCCGGAGTTTATAAAAGTCTGCAGAGAATTTAGGGAACAAACATGGCTGCTCAGTATCTTTGTCTAGGGACACCACGACATGGCCTCAGGATGTCATTTAAAAAGTGCACTGTTATCAATTACCTTTATGTATTGGGTTTTTTTTTCTTTCTTAAAGTTAAAGGAGCTCTTTGGCTAGCACATCTTAGGGTGTGTACATGAATTTCGGACCAATCTGTTTGGGACTGGTTAAGTTTGGCTTAAGATGTATTTAAACCTTTCAAATCTGGATTTCTACCATTTATTCATAATTCTGTACGCATTAAAATAGCTCAACAGAACAGTCGTGGAGATTACCTCGAGGTCTTGAGGGAACTGGGGGAATAAAAAATATTTTCTTTTGATTTTTTACGAAATATATCTTACACAGTTCATTTAAGGCACTTAATTTATAGCCAGGGAATAATTTTCCATCTCTCTCGCTCGTTCACTGACACTCACTTGCTTGTTAGCAGTATATTA
>NC_090885.1:7232174-7234674 GCF_036669925.1 Montipora capricornis
CAACCAGATAGCTAGTTCTCCAAATCCGGAACAGTCAAGATCGTAAGTAAATGCTTTCCCTCAAAATTTTCCGTGATTCAGGGACGGCGGAGCGTATTTTGTATTAGGGGGGCTAACAAGCAAGCGCCGGAGACGCTAACTTGTACGGGGTTCTGGAGAAATTCTCTGCCAGAAAATTTTGAAATCTTGAAGCTCGGAAATGCTACTTTCAGCATTCTCGGCGAAATATCAAAAAAATAAAGGTGGATCAACGGTAAAAACCGTTTTTAAATATTTGTTTTTTGCTTGAAATCGGGGGGGACTAAAGCCCTCCCCCCCCCTCCCCCCTGCTCCGCCGTGCCTGTGATTGTTTACATTTGGGTCGACATTTTCGTAAGTATAGCCTAGAGCAAAATTTAACATTTATGTTGAGTCTTGTTATCCTACATCTCTTGCCATTTTAACTTGATGGATTTGTTCTGTGCATGTATAAAGAATCGGTAAGTAGTAAGTCGTCTGCCTGGGGTGGGGGAGATGATTACTTCCTCCTGCCGAAAGGATTCCTATAAATTCCCGGAGATCTAACGGTGACGAATTCTCAAGTCTATTACCTAAGCTGAAGTGTTCTGAATTGTTTATTTATGTTGCTCGAGAGGAAACTCGCACGATTTGAACTGACAGTTCATTACATTGATTTCAACACAGGTGTAGGAAAATTTAAGGCAGTAATTCACTTCTGTCTTAGGAGACAGAATACGCTATTTTGTGAACCTTAATTATCGTAAAATAATAAAATACCCGTGAATGCTGTCTTCTGGTACAACAGTACTTCAACAGGAACAAGTCCATCGAGTTAAAATGATAAAAAAATATATATATACAAAAACACTGAACGCAACATCTATGTAAACTTTTGCTCTGGGATCAACAAGGTATACTTACGAAAATGTCGACCTCAAATGTAAACCATCATGGAAAGATTTGTGTCAATGCTCAGCGGCATATAACAGAGGATTGTCAAAGATAAGAGGCGATTGATGTTGGAAGCACTTACCACAAAACACATCCATTTTGCAGGTGTTTACAGGAGAAACACAATCTCGACCCCAGAGCTCTTCTCTTGACTGAGGGAGAGAAGAGCTCTGGGGAACCGTGAAACAAAGTGTCTTAATTCTCATTGGTTTTGGTAAAGAACAATCAAAAGCGTCTCTAATTGGTGCATTCATGTTAGCACGAGGAGTGAGCAGGCACCGTAAGGTTCAAATAGCCAATTTTTGGCTATGAGAACCCTACGGCGCATGTTCTCCTACATATAGTTTCTCAGAGCCTTGGGTCGACCCGAGGCTCTGGTGACGAGAATGTGAGAAGCCTCGTGGAAACGGTGAGCTTACGCTGTTTGACCTTTTCCAAGTTAACAGCTGGTAAAATAAAGGGTTTTGCACATATTGCGTATATTGCGTATTTTACAGATTGACATCAGCGTATATTGCGCATATTGCGTTGCGTTGGGTTGCGTATTTTACAGCAAGCTGTTTGTACGAGAGTTCAGGAAAAATAATGTGGAGCGCCCTTTTTTGAAATCTCTCAAGGTCATCTGGCAGGTACTGCGGTAGGGAGCTGTGAAAGATTTCACAAGCGCTTTCAATAACTGAATGGATACAAGTCATATAAAACCAGAGGAGATGTTTGGATGGAACATAGGCGCGTTTCAACCGTCTAAGGAAATACAAGCAAGTCGCAGCCTTACCGCGAACGACTTTCACGTTTTCATTCCGTTTTAGATCGGCCGAGATGTTTAGACCGAGCTTTACGAGATAAATGATCTCAATTTGCTTGCGATTTATTATGATAGGTTCTAGATCACTTAATTTTGAGAAACAAATACGCAGTTCCTTGCACTTGTTTTCATTAAGCTGAAATCTCTCCGCCTCCATCTTTTCCATGAGTTAGTCAACATAGTTCTGCATCACACTCGTTTCGTTTTTGTAAACAGCCTCCGATATTGTGGTATCGTCGACGTATTTCCAAAGATCAGCTCCAATGTGTAAATCATTAATCATAATCACTAACAACCACGGGCCTAGCTTTGTTCCCTGAGATATTCCTCCCGAAATGGCACCCCATTCAGAGAGACATTCATTACTTAGTTTCACCCTCTATTTATGATCGATCAAGAAATCTAGAATCCAACAAACGATAGGTCTAGGGTTACTGTAGTTAAACAGTTTTTCAGCTAAAATGTGGTGGTTTATCAGATCGAAGACTTTGCGGAAATCGACGAGGACGACGCTAGCACAAGCTCTATTTCCATCGGTGTGCTCCTCCACTTACTTCTTTCGTTCTAACGGGAGACTATCTGGTTTGTCATCCTTTGCACAGAGCTCCTCAATATACTCTATTAATCTCCCACTGGCTCGGTCAGTAAGACACCATCCTTGCTTTAAACGCTATCCTCTTTCTTTCCTCTACGTGTCTTCTGGATAAGTTCCTGTACTTTCACATACACCAAGTCTGGCCGTCC
>NC_090885.1:7244674-7257174 GCF_036669925.1 Montipora capricornis
GTATCCATATTTATTTACTTTTACATCAATATTTGTTTTGCATAAAGCAAGCTAACAAAATCTGTATCTTGCTTGGTTCGCATTTGATAGCATTAAAATAGAATTTTCGGTCCTATGCTTCTATTACCGAGTGGTATATTTCTTAGGTCGCCCATCCAGATACTAACTCCGCCGAACAGACAGCATTTTGTTTACAAAGCTGTCAGATGCTGTCAGTGCACGCTTACACTTGTGGTGGAAAGAAGTTGCATGATCAACATGTCAGCCCAGAAGCCAATGTTTCTCGATTCCCTTTTATTTTCTTCAGTCTCTCTGGGTTCAGTACTTTGCTAGTAACCACATGTCTTCTCAAGGGGCTATTTATCTAAGACTTATACCATGGCGCTACAATGATAGACAATACCAAAACAATATCGTGTACTGTTCGGACCTACATATTACGCAAAGACAACTGTCAACATGTCATCCCAGAAGACAATGTTTTTCACTTCCCATTTATTTTCTTCAATCTTTCTGGGCTCAATACTTTGCTAGTTACCACATGTCTTCTCAGGCTATTGACCCAAGACTTCTACCATGGCACTACAATGATAGACAATACCAAAACAATATCGTGCACTGTTAGAGCTACATATTACGCAAGGACAACTTGAATCTCCTGGAAGACAACACACAGCTCAGTTGACATTATGGAATAAATCGCTGTGTTACTTCACTACCACACGTAAGCAATGCGTGTCAATTTTTTTTAAAGAGGACAGGAATTTCTTCTTTCTGACAAATGATTAATTAATAGGCCGGTAGCCAGGTTTTTAACCTCAGAAAAGGATCTGTTTCATCGTACGAACGTGTGAGGACCTGTGAGCCAAAGGACCTCTGCTGGTATGACTTCTGGTATGACTTCTGGTATGAATTATGAGTGACCCCCCCCCCCCCCCCCCAACTTGAAAAAAATTGCGTGGAACGCTGCACGTACCACAGGCAACCCAGTGTACCCTCACGGAGGGTCTAGTTATTGTTTATTTAACATTTCCGTATTGGAGTTACAGCACTTACAAAAACGAAGAAATTACAGCAATCACAAAAAAATATATATATACAGATTTGAGCTAACAAGTGGATGCTAACAACCACCCCCCGCCCCCCAAAAGTTCCCCCTACATGATGCACAAACACACACACACACACCCACACACACAAACACACCCACCAATAGCGCTGTGTTAGAATATCGAAAAAAATATAAAAGCACGTTTCAATCTTCTACATCTTCAAAACCACTCTTACCCCATTTGATAGAGTGGACTTGCCAATTATTATTCCATTTAGCAATTTTACTTTCTAATTGGTAGACAAACTTAAATCTTTTAGTGCTCTATTGAGCACAAGTTGAATTTGGTCCTGAATAACAAAAGGACTCTTGTTCAAGTATCCATTTATTTACAGCGACTGTCGCCACGGTGCAGGGATTGCATCAACTAAGGACATCAAATCAAAAATATCTTTTGGAGAAAGATTCACCCGGCTATGATTACATTGAGAAATAAATTGGTTTTTCTCTGTTACTAAATTGCCTATTTTGATTATTCCTTTACTAACCAAGCTTTGATTGAAGACTGATTTATTATTAATACATATAAATTTATTGTTCCAAAGAACAGTGTTGGAAATTTGTTCGTGCGAAAGCTCAAGTACATTGTTTTATTATATAGATATTGATGAAATACCAGGATTTCTCCTTTTACTAAAAAATCATATCTTCACCGCACGCAGTGAACGTATCATTTTTATCTTTCACATGTGAGGATATCGCTGTCGTCATGGTAACGAACACGATTAACCAATAAAACGCGAGCTTCCTCTTCGTTGTACGATACTTTTGTGCTTTATTATAATTCTTCTCTACTACATTAACATTTTTATTGCAAATTTTACATTATCATAACTTTCATATCTTGTTTCATGTTACACAACATGCGTGTTTTAGTGGTTGGTGAACACTTTTTCATCATTTCGCAAATGAATAAAACAAGTTGTTTTAAATCTAGACATTTCATCAATATCTATATAATAAACAGAACATTACATGGCCGCTTGGGGATACAAATTTTATCTTCTCGTGCTGAAAGTATCTCTCACTCGTTCGCTTCGCTCACTCGTGAGAGATACTTTCAGCACTCGAAGATAAAATTCGTATCCCCGCGCGGCCATGTAATATCCTCTATATCGGTGGCTGTGGAGCAATGCGAAAAACACTCAAAACATTCCCTGTAATACGTCGGGAGGTTTATCGGTAGCTTTTTTATGTCAAAGTTGCAACAGAGGATGAACTTCCCCCCGACCTGTTTCAAATAGTGAAATAAAATAGTTTTCCAATTACAAGGTTCTTCATCCGCGAGTCTCTGGCAAAGCATTATTCTATGAGTCTTAATTATCGATTCTAAATGCGGGGCCTTCAGGCCCCCATCTTTTATGTCACCAACTAGGGAAGCTCGTTTTACTTTGTCTTTCCCTTTCCATATAAAGTCAAATATAATCCTATTAGCCTCTGTTACCACCTCCTTATCTATACAAATTGATCCAGCACGGTACATTATCAGTGGAATTACAAAAGTTTTAACGATCTGAATCCTTCCAATTATTGTCAGATTTCTCCACTTCCCAAGGCGAAGTTTTGTTTTGACAGCATCTATTATTTCCTTAAAATTTAGTTTGTGTCTCAAACGGCTGTCATAAGTAAAATACACCCCTAATATTTTCACAGCTCTCTTAACGTTAATGTTCATAATACTTTGGTCCTGTGCTGGAGCCATAACCGAGTTCCCCAAGATAAACATTTCTGTTATGTCAAAATTTATGACAAGACCCGAACAGATTCCAAACTTTGAAATAAGAGCAAGGAGGTGTCTAAGAGACCCATCGTTCCTCACGAATACAGTAAGATCGTCTGCGAAAAGCTCGAGTTTAATTTCGATTCCATCCAACACAATCCCTTGAATATCCTTATTTTACGTATACTAACAGCTAGTACTTCTAGGACAATAATGAACAAGTATGGAGAGAGTGGATCTCCTTGCCTCACACCTCTTTGTATCTCAAAAGGTCCGGTAGAGAACCCGTTATTAAGAACACAACTTGAAATATTTTGGTAAAAGGTTTGTATCCACTGGATGAACGAAGAGCCAAAATTGAAAGCAGCCAATGTACTAAACAAAAAATTCCTATTTACTGAATCAAAGGCTTTCTGAAAATCTATTGCTAGCATTTTGCCGTTGATACCATATCTTTCAGTATATACGAGTATATCATCAATCGTCCTTATTGCATCATTGATTGTTCGTCCTTTAACATATGCATAAAAGTGGGGCAATTGGTTGAGTAAAATCAAGGAATAGTACCAAGATACACCAAAAGAGCTCTTACCCCTTCACTTATGCCAATCTTAGATCTTGATTTTACCTATCTTGTATAGTTTTTCGCCTAAGGCCAGCATATGTGAGCAAGCTCTTTATTTTGGGATTTGCTAGCAACTGGATTGGAATCCCCCAATACACAGCACTGGCATGCTCACTTGGCTCTGATTTTAAAGTTATTCAGTTAGTTATTGAGGTTTTATGTAATTTGATACAAAAAAATTCACATGGAGTAGGTTTTCACAGTTGTTTTCCTTTTAATTACAGGAGACAGAAATCTCAAAAGGCTGAATTCACCTTCTTTTCCAGTTTCCAAGACTGATCAATATACGTCAACATCAGGTCTTCATTGTTTGTCATCAGGTGACATTGAATCAGTTCCAAAAGACTTTCAGAAAAAACTTTTGAGTTGGCGCCTATCAAAAATTGGAATTCAGCCATTTTATCGCAACATTTGTAACCAACTTAATCAAAGAAGGGAATGTTTTTTTGATGATTACCGTTTGTTCGGTGAAAAGATTGGTCTTGGCAAAGATGAAGTTTCAGTTATAGGCCAGGGGGGAATCCTACCCATTCATTGATTCAAAAATTTGATAGCATAAAGGGCAGTTCTATCGGGAAGTTCACAAAAGTTATGGAGGAAATGGAAAGGGATGACGTGGTAACGGAAATTAAAGAATGGATTGTTTACGAATGGAATATTTTTTGCAACTCTTCACCCATTGCATAAACATAAAGTTTTGGTGTAACTGTAGAGTATTGCATACATCGTATAAGACCAAATGCATAAGTGGCAGCCAAAAAAATAGTCTTTTCTTTATGTGCTAATTATAAGGCTCACTAGCCTCATTTGCATGGACAAAATACAAAAGAACTGTTGCTTGAGAGTGAGGCTAATGAGTTTGGATATATGTGATGTATATGTTCCAAAACATTAAGGAGGAAATGGAAAGGGATGATGTGGTGACATTAATTAAGGAATGGATTGTTTACAAATGGAATATTTTTTGCAAATCTTCATCCATTTCATAAATGTAAAGTTCTTGTGTGACTGTAGAGCAGTGCATACAAAGAACCACTCAATTGCAAATTGCATCTTATAACAGTAAGATTACAATCTTTGTCAAAAGTCACTGGGACACTCAATTGCTGAAATAGTACACTTCTAATCTTAGGTTGCTCCGGGGCAGACCCACTATGTCCATAAATTATGTTGCTGTAAGCTTGTAAACAGTCTCCCAATCCTACAATTCAATGCTGACGTAACCGGGAGAGCTAATGCACCCTCAGGGGGAGTGGACTTAGATAATTGGCAAGAGGGGAGGAATATTCATTAGTAATGATAAAATGTCCGAACACTTTTGACAAAGATTGTAGCAATTGCTGCATTATAAATGATTGCTGTCTTTCTAAAAAGTTAACTGTGTTGCCTTTTTCCGTGGCTGAAGTTACAGTTTAGAAAAAAGAAACAAGAATATTATGAAAAACAAAATGTACAAAAAAATAACAACTGAATTTTTCTGGTATTTGTTTGCATTTTCTCCTTTTTAAATTGTTTTTTGAATTATCGAGCATATTTGGCTCTTTTACGTATTAGAAAAAAAAACCAAAATGTCCTTTGAAAAAGGACCCAGAAATAAAAATTTTGTACTAAATTAAATTTGTAGCTCTCCTGAGAGCGCCCCAAGTTTAACGAGTAAATAACTTTTGAATAAACAACAGCTAGTGATGCTTTTGGTCGGTTACAACTGAAAAGGTTTAATGAAGAACTCAAAACGTTCTGCTTTTGTAACAAGACAGGACTTTTTTTAACTTCTTGCTATAGTGGCTGAGTTCTGTACTTTTTTATCTTGATAATAAAAGAACAGAAAAATTATTTTCGAGGAAAATATGCAATCTCGTGGAATAAGTAAAACTATCATTTCGTAAAACCAGGCATGGTTGGCATGTTTTTATTGTTATTTAAAACGTGTTGCATGTAATTTTTATTAACACAACATATTTTTGTCTCTAGTATGTGATGTATATGTTAAGTTTAACTTGGACCTCTTCCTGTATTTTAAAGTATTAAAAGGAAATAATATTCAATACCCTGTTTCAGGTCTCGTCTTGGCAGTTTACGGGCATTTACGTAGGGTTACAGTTAAGTATATGAGTGCTAGTAATCTAACGAAAACCCTTCAGGATACAACAAAAGAAATAATCACTTTGGGTTCTCTGTTAACGAAGGTTCCCCGAAGGTTTGGGGCATCAAGCCACAGGCCGTCTAATGTTGTCAGTGTGAAAACCATATAGGTATTCTTGTCCTCGGTCCGGCCAGGAACATTGTATGGAAAAACACACTTTCTGTCACTGCTCAACGATAAGACTTGGCCAGTAATTGTTTTGTTCCCTATCAGAGGTTCGGCAATCTAATGACTACCTTGGATACCTTTCAACTAGTCTAAACGTTGGCAAATGACGCCAGATTTGAATTCGAAGATCTGAATTCCGAATTTAAATCCCGTTTTGACCACTAGCTGGAATAATAAATTACTATTCTTGGTTGTCCCTTAATGGACTCCTCAGCTGCCCTCATAGATAGTAGGGATTCTGAATTCTGTACAGGGAAAGGAAAAGAAAGGAACTTTATTTAAGTGTGTAACCTTCTAGCGCTGTAGAGCACTAATCGGGGACACTGTAAATTGAAATTAACAAGTTAACGCAAATCGTATCAAATTTTGTTTTTTGAGGAGAGGGGAAAACCGGAGTACCCGGAGAAAAACCTCTCGGTGCAGCGTAGAAAACCAACAAACTCAACCCACATATGACGCCCAGTCTGGGAATCGAACCCGGGCCACATTGGTGGGAGGCGAGTGGTCTCACCACTGCGCCATCCTTGCACCCCACTTCAGGCAGAAAGTCGTTCATATACTGTTTCAACCATTTTGTTTAATAGGGGATGAGAGGATCTTGATGGCTTTACAAGAATTCTAAGATCTTCTTTCTCGCCATGCCCTACAGCTCTTGAATATCTTCAAGATCAAGTGTCTTGCAACCCATGGTTCTACATGCCATAACACTCCAATTTAAGTTTCGCTTCATTAAAGCAACTGATAACACAAAACAACACCAAATTGCACCACCATTGAGTACAATCCGTCTTT
The DNA here is from genome assembly GCF_036669925.1 of Montipora capricornis. Lineage (NCBI taxonomy): Eukaryota > Metazoa > Cnidaria > Anthozoa > Scleractinia > Acroporidae > Montipora > Montipora capricornis. Next base: position 7,251,234 of record NC_090885.1, read on the forward strand.
AAGTATAGGTATAGGTGGTTTGCAACCAATCTCTAGAGACGCAGATAACGATGCTGCAATGTGCAATTGCTGGTGGACGAACAAAAGGAGTTAATGAGTGTGATGTTTACGGTCAAATAAGCACTTGAAACCACTCGTTCGAACACAACAGTATATTTACTAAACAGACATGACGACTACAACATACCAAAGTCCTAGCTCCTAGATCGCGTGGGTCATTTGCATAAATGATTGACAAGTCTCAAAAACACTACATCTCTCCCCTTCTTGATGACGGACTTTGGAAACGCGTAAGTGATTGACCTAAACGACTTCTTTAAACGACTTTGTTATAATATGAAACCGCAAACTGAAACGTGTTACAGAGTCACAAAAATCCATTGCATGCTTCTGGTTTCTAGTTCTCTTGAACAAGTAAAACGTAGTCTGCAAATCTCGCAGGAGGCCTTGTCTGCCTTTGTGATCGTCGTAGGCCTGCAGTAGGGCTTGAAGACTTTGTTATCTTGTAAAGTTCCTGAATTTCCAGTTGCTGGGGATTTGCTGAAACGTCTTCGTTCATCTCTTGTGTGTGGTTTCCAGTATGCTCGATGTGACTGGGGACAAGCTTGAACATCGATGAGTTGCGCGTAACAGTTTTGTGTCCGTCGCTTGCGGTAATCATCGATCCTTTTTTCTCTTCGACTACAAGAGGCACTGGATTAAACGGGGTACTGAGCTTGTTGGCCTTTGGTTGCTTGATTAAAACTGTATCTCCCAGCTTGATATTGCTTTCTCTCAACCTAGCTTTTGGTCGGCATACGCCTTTATCTCTTTTTCTGCTCTGCGTTTCTCTGCGCCAGGTTCTTCTGGGTCTAAACAATGGTTTGTTGGCGGATTGGTGGCGTCACTTCCGGTAGGGTGGTTTTGAGCTTCCTCTGGTTAAGTGCTTCGCATGATGAGATGCCAGTAGTCGAGTGAGGTGTCGCCCGATACTGCCGCAGAAATTTGTTGAGCTCTTGTTTCCAGTTCTTATGCTCGATGGTCGCGGTTCTCACGCATTTTTCTAGTGTCATCATGAAACGTTCTGCTTCACCGTTTGCCCTTGGCCAGAGAGGCGTGATGAAAGCCTAAATGAAAGCCTAAATGCTCAGCAAAATTCTTGAGCTCCACGCCGTTGAAGGGGGGTCCGTTGTCGCTCTTTAGCACTTCAGGAATCCCTTGTCTTGCGAAAATTGCGTCGAGCTTCGGGATTGTGGATCTGGCGGAAGTGGATGTGACAATTTCCACTTCCGGAAAACGGCTGTATTCGTCGATGACAATCATGAGATAGTCTCCAGAAAGAAGTGGTCCTAGGAAGTCCATCGCGAGTTCTTTCCACGGAGCGGTTGGTAGCGGTGTCATCCGTAGAGGTTCGAGTCGCTGTGCCTTGCAAGTAGTTGCTGCTTGGCATGGTAGACAGCTGTCGACTTTCTCCTTCGCCATCTTGTCCACACAGAGAAACCAGACTTTCTCTCTGATGAGCTGTTTTGTCTTTACGATTCCTTGGTGTCCAACATGCAGCAGGTCTACAGCCCTCAATATTGTTCCCTTGTAGACCAATAGTTCGTCCTTCACTTTCTTGTACTCTTGTACTTCGGGATCCGTCCGCAGGTCGGTTTCAATGGCCTTGATAAGCGCCTGGAGCGAAGTCTTTCTCCGTCTCCAACTTGATTTCTTGCAGTGTCATTGCTTTTCGTACAGCTTGGTTGCAGATGTAGTTAACATAGTCTTCCGTGATGTTGCGTTCTTCACATTCTGCGGTACTTGGGTGTCGACTCATGAAGTCGGCCGGGTTTTCAGCGTCTTTTCCAGGTCGGTAGATGAGCTGACAGTTATAGGGTATTAGCCTTAACTTCCATCATCGATGCGTGCTGATGTTGGTTTGTGACTGTTGAAGATCCCCAGAAGCGGCTTGTGATCTGTGGCGATGGTGAACTCTGACCCATACAGGTAAAGGTGAAAATGTTCAGCAGCCCAAACTACTCCTAGCATTTCCCTCTCGGTCTGGGAGTATCTGTGCTCAACGTCGCTGAGTGCTCGGCTTGCGTAGCTGATAACTTTACCGTCTTGCACCAACAAACCTCCTAGTCCGACGGGGCTCGCGTCGACTATCACTTCGGTCTTGAGTCTCGGGTTGAAATACGACATCACATGATTCTTGGTCAGGGTGTCTTTCAATTTGTCGAATGCTTGTTGCTGCTCGTCGGCCCACAGCCAGGGAGTCTCTTTCTTGGTTAACAGTCGCAACGGGGCGGTTATCGTAGCGTAATCTGGTATGTAACGGGACACGTACTGGGCCATTCCTAGAAGTGACTTCACCTCACTGACATTCTCTGGTTTGCTCATGTCAGTGATCGCCTTCATCTTGCCAGGGTCTGCCTTGATTCCGTTCTTGTTGAAGATATGTCCGTAGAACTTTATCTCACTCTTTGAGAAGCTGCATTTTTCCTTGTTCAGGCGCACATCGTGTTGCTGGAGACGTTGCAGCACACCACAGAGATTCTCGTCATGCTCCCTATGAGTTTTTCCGAACACGATGATATCGTCAGAGATATTCTTGCATCCAGGGAGGCCTGTAAGTATTTCCTCAATTGCGTTCTGGAAAGTCTCGGACGCCTCGCAGATTCCAAACATTAAGCGTTTGTATCGTCGAAGTCCTACGTGTGTGCTGAATGTGGTGATGTGACGGCTCTCTGGTGCTAGCTCGAGTTGGTGGTATCCAGACGAGAGGTCTAACTTGCTGAATACTGTCGCTCCGTTGAGGTCAGCAACTAGGTCGTCGATTTTCGACATTAAGTGCTTTTCTCGCTTCACAGCCTTATTCGCCTCTCACATGTCTACACATATTCTTACTTGGCCAGAACTCTTGGGGACTACGACAATGGGGCTCACCCAGGGCGTCGGACCTGTCACTGGCTCGATGATGTCTATTTCTTCTAAGCGCTTCAACTCCGTCTCGACATCCTTTCTGACATGGAAGGGGATGCGGCGGTGCGGTTGTTGCTTGGGTTTGACGTCTGGGTCTATGTGAAGCTTGATAACTTTTCCTTTTACTTTGCCGATTCCTCCAAACAGACTTTCGAATTCCCCGTTCGTGAGGGGCTGGAAACGAGTTTCGCCGGTTTTAACTTGATTGACGATCTTAAGCACGCCTAGCTGTTTAGCAGTGTGGGAACCCAGGAGGTTTCCCGAAGCACCTTTGACAATGTGCAAGGTTGTTTGTGTGCTGTTTTCATTGGCGGATATTTCGGCCTTGACAGTTCCCAGTAGGGGTAGAGGTGTCGGTGGGCCGTAGGAGAAAATTCTGCGCTTGGTTTTTTCTGGAGCTTTTTCCTTGTATAATTCCCTGAAGGTGTTCTCATCGATAAGATCAACCGATGCTCCGGAGTCAACCATCATTTCCACTTGTTTTTCGTCTATCTTGACTTGGCACATAGGTTGTTTGTCACGGCCTACTGTGTACACATACTAATTCTCTTCATCAGTGTCTCGATGCGTGACCTGGTTTGCCGACTCAGGTGGGTTTGTCCTGCAAACTTGGGCGAAATGGTTTAGTTTGCCACATGAGGTGCACTTTTTGTTCTTCGCGAGGCAGCTGTCTCTATGAGGGTATATTCCACCGCAGTTCCTACATTTTCCGTCGCGCTTTTCGGGATTTGTCACGGTTGCGTGACTCTTGGCGATTTTGCGGACGGCGCTGTTTGCTTTTGTGTTGCGTTAGTGTTCCTTTTTGGGGTGGTTTTATCGCGTTCACGGTTTTATCCTTATTTTCAAGATCCTTCGCTTGTACTTCGCTTAATTCTAGGGCTCTACCAGCTTTCATGAGACCAGCTAAATCGAGGTCCTCTCGCAGAGCTTTACGCCGAAGGGGGTTTGACTGGCAGTTCAAGATGATTTGTTCTTTAATCTCTTTGTCTGGATTTGCGAAGTCGCAGGTCTTTGCTAGGCTCCTCAGACGGGTATGGAAACTGTCCAGAGTTTCTCCATCCTTTTGCTTGGCCTGACGGAAGTTGTATACTTCGTATGTTGTGTTCACTTGTGGAGAGAAGTAAGCGGTTAGTTTTTCGACGGCTTTGTTGTAATCCTTGTCCTCGCCGACGTCTTGAAGTGTCTCGAAGATCTCGTCGACCTCTGGACCGCCGTAATGCAGCAGAAGAGCTCTTTTCTGCTTGTCATCGGTAATCCCCATTGCAATGGTTAATCTCTCGAATCGCCCTAGCCATTTCTTCCATCTAGGACCTGCATTTCCATCGACGTGAACCTTAAACGGTGGGAAGTTAGGCAGTGAAATCGCCATTGTTTTGATTTCGCGGGAAATAGCTTTGGAATTCTCTTGGGAAATCTCTGTAGAAATCGCTTCGGAAATCCTGGTAGAACGCGCTCTGTGGGTTCTTTGCTTGATCCTCGTCGCCAGATGTGATGTTTACGGTCAAATAAACACTTGAAACCACTTGTCCGAACACAACAGTATATTTACTAAACAGACATGACGACTACAACATACGAAAGTCCTAGCTCCTAGACCGCGTGGGCCACATGCATAAATGATTGACAAGTCTCAAAAACACTACAATGAGAGATCTTTTGTTTTCGTCCACCAACATGGCGGCGATGACGTCACGTGAAACCACCTATTCAGAACTACCCAAGATAATTCCTCCTTCATTGGTTCCAGGAGCAGGAAATCACAAACTGGTAAATAAAACATGGCGGACAAAGTTTTCCAAGGAAAAAAGTCCGAAGCATGACAAGAAAGAACAACTCGGTGCATCTCCTGACAGTGCCGGTTTGTTTGAACTCAGAGTGGCCAATTGAATGAAAGATCAGTCCTTATCACGGGAACGAATGAGCCCAATAAATTGACTTGTTGGTAGAGCATTGCAACGGCATCGCAGAGTCATGGGTTCGAATCCTGTTGAAGCGGCCTGAAGTGTTCAGGGGCCGGTTGCTCGAAGCCTGGTTAGCACTAACTGTTGGTTAAGAGGTATCAGAACCTATCGGTTTCCATGATAATTAACGCCGGTTAGCGCTAACCATGCATGCTTCGAGCGACCGGCCCCAGGTATCTATGAGAGACATTTGCTTACATTGTCCAGATAGGTGCGAGGATCGGTTCTGCCTTGCAAGCATGGGCAAGCATGGCGGCAAGCACGGCGCTAATGAATCTCTGTGAAAATTTAAATTTTAAATCAAACAAGAAGCAGTTCAAATGGAATGGTGATCTAAACGCACTGAAAGACTTTTGGATAGCTGAATTAGAAGAAGGAAAGACAGAGAGTCTGTTAAATGTTGAATCTAAAGGAAGCAGCGAGATTTTAAAATTCGAAACCGTAACGGTCAACTTCTATCCAAGTACGAAAACGCTACAAGTACAAGGCCCATTAAGAGACGAATACTCAAGCAAGCTTATGGATATTATTAAAAATGGAAGCGTATTTAAAGAACAAGATCAAGTTGTCTCAGAGATATCAAAATCTAGCGCAGAAGATACGGAGGAGATAGTTGCTGATTCCGATCCATTGTTAAGTTTGAAATCTGCACATGATGACCGTTACGAAGAGTTTGAAGCCTTCATGAAAGCTCAACGCGAAAGTCAGGTCTCGATGAACTCGGTCGCATTAAACGAGAACGTTATTGAGGTGCGGGATTTAGAACACAAATGCAAGAATCTAACAAAGGAAGCCAAACTTTCCTGCGAAAGAAGAATCGAAGAGGTCAGATCTGAAATCGGTGCAGAGTTACAAAAGCTAGGCAAGCAGATTGCAAGTCTAAATTCGAAACTGTCATCCGAACTTAAAATCTTGAAGAACAAGGCATCGTCGACGGAGGACTCCATTAAGCTCATCTTACACCAACTGGACCAGATAAAAACCAAAGTTTGCTCATCTGAGCAATCACTCCTGGAGCACTTACAAGAAACCAG
>NC_090885.1:7264674-7272174 GCF_036669925.1 Montipora capricornis
TGCACTGTCGTATTTTTCAAGGAACTGTCTATTTAAACCCATTTTATTTTTGCCAACAGGAAATAATAATTTGATTTAAATGTGCGTTCTTTGAATATACTGCAATGCTTCAAAATAACAAATTTATGAGAGTACGGTTTGATCAGCTTCAAAAGCCACGAAACAGTCATGCACAAGGTCTCGCGTTGAACTGAATTATATTCATGACATTCATAAATTCAAAAACTACAATTTGTATTATTTGTAAAGGTGCAGGTGAGGAATTTTGTGCATGCGCATCAAACGTTGCACTCAGGTATTTCGAATAATTCCGCAAAAAAGAAAAAAACGAACGAGGCGTGAAACTGGGCAAGTGGCCATTTTTTGCGATCTGAGCCTGAAGTAATGGAGGCCAGCCCTCCCGAAGAAGTGATACCTTCGCCAAACCGCCCTAGTCACGTTTCAACCGCACGGTGACAGTCGATTTTCAAGGACTTGCTTACCCCTACAGACGGCGAGTCAAGGTATTTAGAACAGATGACTTGTTTTAGTAGACTGCTTGCAAAGTTGAACAAAGGCGGGCCTAAGCCGCAAACTCGCGGCATCCTGCGTCCTCGCAGAATCCTACTGTCGCAGTATCTGTTGTTTTCGTTCAACCTCTAATCTCCATTATTTGTGCGACATAAGGTGCGCTTTGTGTCTTCTTTCCTCTTCAGAATGAAAAGAGATTGTACTTGTATTATATCTTGAAGTTTCTACAGGGGTCAAAAGTGTTTTAGCACATATACTGTAATTCTCTCTTTGGAAGGCTTTGCTGTAGACGAGTTCTTATTTCCATATGGTATACTTTTCAGTTTGCCCTCTTGTATAAATTAACAAGAATTTTCCAATATACAATCAACATCGACATAAGCGTGCTTGAGTTTCAACAAAATGAGCCCCAAAATCAGCAAAAAACTGTGACGCCGGTAAATAATAAAGTAGCTGCTATTTCCAAAATGATGGAATTACCTGGTGATAAATAACCTCGTCTTGGAGAGTAAATTTTTGACTTTGCAGAAACAATGGTGGGCGATTGTGATCTTTGTTTTGAATTCGCTCATTTATTGTCAAACTTTATAGCACTTGACAGAACTAGACCCTCCGTGAGGGTACACTGGGTTGCCTGTGGTACGTGCACCGTTCCAGACAATTTTTTCAAGGTGGGGGGTCATTAAGACCATTTAAGGGGTCACCCAGAAGTCATACCAGCAGAGGCCCTTTGGCTCACAGGTTCTCACACGTTCGTACGACGAAAAAATTCTGTCCTTGCGTAATATGTAGCTCTAACAGTGAACGATATTGTTTTGGTATTGGTTATCATTGTAGTGCCATGGTAGAAGCCTTGGGTAAATAACCTGAGAAGACATGTGGTTACTAGCAAAGTACTGAACCCAGAAAGATTGATGAAAATAAATGGGAAGAGATAAACATTGGCTTCTGTGCTGAAATGTTAATAAACTTCTTATCACAACAAGTTTAGGAGTGCCCTCTGGGCATCTGACAGCTTTGTAATACTAAAGTTTACTAAATTTAATACCCTCTCCGGCGTGATTAGTGTCTGGATGGGTGACCAAAAACATATACGCCTTCGTAAAACAGAAGCAATGGACCGAATATACTATTAACGCTAACAAATGCGAACTTAGCAAGGTACAGATTTTGTTAGCTTGCTTTATGCAAAAACAAATATTGATGCAAAAGTAGCCTGTGTACAGACCGCCCCTCCCCTCAGAAAAAAATCGGAGAGGAACGGTCTGTGATTTACCGTTGATAATCGTGTTCAAAGACCACGTGACTTTTTCAGGAATGTGTGGAAAATGATTTGATTGGTTATTACCCTTACATCATTACATCACTGAAATAGCGAGATTTGATTGGCTTTCATTTTCGCGGGCTTTGCAATCGGAGCCTTCTCTACAGAATCTGTCATTTTCGTTCGCGACAACAATGTGAGATTTTGACCATGAGTTCGTGCGTTCTCTGTGGTATAGGCATCGTAAAAAATACGGATAAAAATCTTGTTGATGGTCGAAGGGGCAATTCTTTTAAAGTTCGAGAGGAATTGCTGTCTTTGGAGTGTAAAGTCGAAGTCAAGTCCACGTACATTTGTAGGAATTGTCTGTGCACGCTGAAGAAACGAAGGGCGCTCTTGAAGAATCAGCTCAATTCAGAAGATTGTCCAGTCGAAGAAGTGTTCCACTGTTCCATTACCAGTCCCAACGTCTTCCTCAAACCAGCTCAGCAACTTCCAAGAGCAAGCTACAAAGCGTGTTGCCCTAGAGGATTTTGGAGCGTCTGTGACATCTGTGGATATCGAAGAACAGCACATTGCCAAATAGAACATCGATAGATCAATGGCCAAGGAGAAAAAAATCGTCCTGTCGCTTTTGCTGCGGTGGTTGGACCTGTTTCGCTGATTCCTGGTCGTGAACCAGATGAAAAGAAGACTCGTGTGCAAGTCACTGTCGAATGGCCCAGCCGAACAAAAGTGAATACTCTTCACGAAGGATTAGAGTCGCTCGGCAAGATGCTTTGTCGCGGAACATACAAGCAAATTGCTAGAACCGTATGGAAGAATCCAATTTATGCAGCAGTTGTATCTGGAGGAGGTCGATCGTGAGTGTACTGCTATGTGTTCATTAAAGAGTCCAAGCTGTCTCAGATCGCCCAGCAAGAAAGACCTTCAGTCCTTTTCGTTCACGAAATTCAACAGCGAACTTGAATCGAGAGCACCATTGTTTAGTACGGTACTGTGGACTGCAAGTGTGAGAAAAAGCAAAAGAGACGATGTATTCTGGCTGCCATCTGTGTGTATGTCTGCGGCTGTCTTGCTCAAGAACAGATCTCCGTGTCTGGATGCAATGCAGCTGATAAACACTATCATTTTGTATCATTCGGGGATAACTGTGAGTAATTTTTTAATCAGTTTCTATTAGATGTTTCCCTGGTATTGTATTTGTCCAAACCTATTGTGACGTACTGATGACAACGATAATATAATATAATTTTTTTGTTAGTGCTACGAAGAATTTATTATGATCTCATAACCCAACTGCAAAGCTCTCTTCCTAGTATTCAATTGATTATTTTTCACTTAATCACTAATTGATCGTACGGGGAAAGTCACTTAAATTCCCTACGTTCTGACCTAAATAATAATCCTCCGGATGTTAAATGTTGCGTCCTTAGTATTGGAACATGCTATTTGTGCGTGTGTCATTAGCTCCAAAATGTTTATCAATAACTTCACATTTAATTCAGACTGTCAACTTCAAATGTTGTTGTTGCCTGTCAATAACGTAAAGTAAACATAATTTTATGAATTTTTATGAAAGTAAGTATAATGTGAATGAGATGTTTCCCGTGTAAATAATTTTTGAATATATACCATTTTCCCTCAAAACATGTACATGTACATCATAAGGATAAGATTTATCCATGTTTTTTGACATGTTCTACTCTGTTGTACAGACAACTATAATTCCAAAGTTCATGAGAAAATGAAGGTAGCAAATGTTACCGTATTGAATAATAACATAAAATGTCTGATCATAGACTACTTATTTATTTCAGGCTTCTCTTTGCCGACTGGGTTCCCTCAAAGTAACCACAGGACACTCTTATTATTACAGAAAGTTGGATGAATTTGTGAAAGAATATGCTGCGTCTGTTGACAAGAAGGTAAAAGATGAGAAAGCGCGACTTCAGAAACATCACCAAGCACCGACTGAGGCACCATCTGACACCAGTTTCCCTCCTCTAATGACTGAAGGCCACTCTCAACAGTCTACTGTAATTACTGCTGACAAAGGAAGAAAGTTGGTGTTCGATAACTTCTACTTCAGGCAGCAAGTTCACAGTATGACTGAACAGCATCAAAATATAGATGTCCACTGGGTTACACACTTGTCAGTGGAAAATCGTGTCTCAAGAAACCACTTGTCGAGTGCGAAGCCTGCTCCAGATGCTGTTATGCAGATGGAGAATGGTGTGTGTTTACCAACTCGCCGTGAGCACCACCTGCAAAAGGAAAACTACATAACTCTTACTGAGAGAGAAATTATGGAAATACCCTGTTTGGCATTTCTCAAGCCTGTGGTCTGCAAGCTTACGATCCTTGCTGTTCCTAAAAAGGCTGTTTTCTGCAAGAGTCCTTTCTTGATAGCAATCCCTAGCTTCGTAAGCCATCCATCTAACCTTTTACTTACTCCTCCAAGTGCAGCAACAACTATCGGTATGACTTCTACATGTCTGATCTTAATTTCTCTCTTTAGCTCCTGGTACTTCTCCAGCTTTTCACCTTCCTTCTCATGCACCCTGTGGTCCCACGGTGACGCAATATCCACAATGATTACCTTATCATTTTCCTTTTCTACAGCAACAATGTCTGGTTTTCTGGCTGTGATGATAATTATGGTCGCACTTGATGGACATGTCCCACAAGATCTTAAAACTTTTTTTTGAGGGGAGGGGCGGTCTGTACACAGGCTAATGCAAAAGTAAATAAATATTGATACACAGTTTTTAGAAAGAGCAGAAGGAAGTTTCCAGGACGGTCGCTCGAGAATAACATATTTACGACATGAAAACAACATTAATTTTGAACCGTGAATATAGAATATAAACAGTTACGATCAGCGACAAACATTTTGGGAGATTTTTGCTACCTTCAATTTTGTTATTGTACGTTTTGGCAGCACAAATAAATCGCAAAATCGAAAGTGACATCGCCGGAATTCAGCGGGCGCCGTGATTACTAGTAAGTTACTGCGGCATGTTTACTTGCCAAACAGTGAAGCATGTGTGTCAAATGATGGCAAGATACCGGGTTTTTGTAAGTTTCTTGTTCTGTCAAGTGTTATAAAGTTTGACAATAAATGAGCGAATTCAAAACAAAGATCACAATCGCCCACCATTGTTTCTGCAAAGTCAAAAATTTACTCTCCAAGACGAGGTTATTTATCACCAGGTAATTCCATCATTTTGGAAATAGCAGCTACTTTATTATTCACCGGCGTGACAAGTTTTTGCTGATTTTGGGGCTCATTTTGTTGAAACTCAAGCACGCTTCCAACAGATCTGTTTATTTTCATGAAACCTTTCCTGCTTACAGAGTTATACGAAAAAATATCCTCCCGTATCACGTTTCATAATCTCGAAAATTCAATACACTTCATGATATTCTCAAAGGCAGAAAATATCACAGAATCCTTTTCCAGCGAAGCATTTTATTGAAACAAACAACATACGATGCACTAAAACGCCATTCGCGTTGCAATGACTTTCCATTGCTGGTTAACGAGAATAACAAACTCACGAGGCAGAATGTATATTTCATTTAATTAAGTTAGCACAGCACAAAAACGCTAACCTCATTTTGACACAAAAATGCTTTACTATTGCCATAAAAACTATCCAGTTAAGCTCGCATATTATAAAACATGATGAATTCATAAAGGCCACCTTTTCCAGCGAACAATTTTTAGAAACAAACAACATATTTGCTCTTAGAGGCGAAAACCTCTTCCTATTTCATTGCGTGCGCGAAGACAAGAAACTCAATCGTGTCAAATTACCATGTACTTCAGGTTCAAACCCTTTCCTGAAGAACATTTTCCATGAATAACAAGAAAATGCTTTACTATTGCCTTAAAAACTATCCAGCATACATATCATAAAAAATGCTGAATTCATAAAGGCCACCTTTTCCAGCGAACAATTTTTTGAAACAAACAACATATTTGCTATTATTGCGTGCGTGAAGAGAAAAAACTCAATCGTGTCAAATATGCGCAATATTACAACAAACTAAAATTTCAGGATCAAACCGTTTCCATGAAGAACCTTTTCCTTGAATAATGAAGCACAAAATAGACGACAAGCTTTCTTTCAAATAATTCTTGGCTGTCACATTTCCAATTTTTTTTTACCTGAAGACTGTGCAGAGTTGATCACAGATCCACTTAAGGTGTTCGATTCGTTCTCTGTCTTTGCTGAACCCATAAGTTACCAGAGAATTTTCCATTTGGTTTCAGTGTTCTACATAACAGCACACTTCGTAAATATTATTTTAGAAATGCAGCTCACTTTGATTTCTGCTCGACGGGCGACAGATTGTTGTCGAAGTCCATTACTCGTCGCTTTTGAGATTCCAGGTGTTGGTTTTCACCGCCTGCCTAGTTTATCCAACTGACTTTCCATTATTGAGCTCCATAAGGGTATATTTTGTTTAAGGATCCACTAAAACGCCATTCGCGTTACGTGACTTTCGACGCCATTGCAGGCTAAGTTAATGATTCTACTGTGTCCACCAGAGAAATCTACGCAGTTCCACTACCCTCTCGATCCTAAGAAAATACGCGCAGAAGGCTCTATGCACAGAGATACCACTTACCAGGGGAGTGACAGGCAAGACTTTTACCGACACGGAAGAGAAAAAATAATAACACCGAACAAATGCCAGACAATTTTAGACTGGGATTACCATACGGCAACTCAGTAAAAAGAAACTTTCTAAAACCCAGTATCTTGCCATCACTTGACACAGATGCTTCACTGTTTGGCAAATAAACATGCCGCGGTAACTTAATCACGGCGCCCGCTGAGTTCCGGCGATTTCACTTTCGATTTGCGATTTATTTGTGCAGCCAAAACGTACAATAACAAAATTGAACGTAGCAAAAATCTCCCAAAATGTTTGTCGCTGATCGTAACTGTTTATATTCTATATTCACGGTTCAAAATTAATGTTGTTTTCATGTCGTAAATATGTTATTCTCGAGTGACCGTCCTGGAAACTTCCTTCTGCTCTTTAATATTTGTTTTTGCATAAAGCAAGCTAACAAAATCTGTACCTTGCTGAATTTGCATTTGTTAACGTTAATACTATTTTCGGTCCAATGCTTCTGTTTTACGAAGGGGTATATGTCAGATGCTCAGAGGGCACGCTTAAACTTGTGATGAAAAGAAGTTTATCCACATGTCAGCCCAGAAGCCAATGTTTCTCACTTCCCATTTATTTTCTTCAATCTTTCTGGGTTCAGTACTTTGCTAGTAACCACATATCTTCTCAGGCTATTTACCCAAGGCTTCTACCATGGCACTTTGACTTTGACTGCAAACAATATCGTGCACTGTTAGAGCTACATATTACGCAAGGACAGACCTGTTTGGTCGTACGAACGTGTGAGAACCTGTGAGCCAAAGGGCGTCTGCTGGTATGACTCAATGACCCCCCAACTTGAAAAAATTGTCTGGAACGGTGCACGTACCACAGGCAACCCAATGTACCCTCACGGAGGGTCTAGTTTATGATTACAATGAGATCAAGAAGAAAATTACATGTAAAAAAAGGGGGAGTTTAAGTAATCTCTCTATTATGTTTCAACTACTTAATAGAACAACTATGCAATCATGGTAATGTATTACTCATAATGTAGCAGCAGTTGAATTTGGCACAGTCTTAATTTGTGAAGCACA
>NC_090885.1:7294674-7299674 GCF_036669925.1 Montipora capricornis
TAGCGTAAACGTATGCCAGGAGCAGTCGGAGTCCGAACCACGAATTACTAGAGTTCGAACGCTTACCGAAAAGGGCCGGGCCTATCAAGAGCAGCGTCAGAGAGAGCATGAGAAGGACGAAGATCAGCTCGTCGCGAGGTTTCATGAAGCGTACGACGCATGGAGAACGCAAGCAACAGAAATCGAGTCTTTAATGGCTAAACAGACGCCGTCGTCGCAAGTAGAAAAGGAAGAAGCGATTCTCCGTTTGAGGGAATTCCGTAACAAAATTGAGAAGATATACGATAAAATACGGATCGAACAGGCTCCAGGACAAGAAATTCGTCAGAAAATGGACGGATGTGATGCACTAACGCAAACGCTGGAAAGGAAATCCATAGCTGCGTCATGCAACGAAGATGTTAAATCCGTCAGAAGTAGATCGAGTAAGGCATCAACAAAGTCACGCCGGTCAAGAAGCAGTCGGTCCTCAAGGACACCCTCTCTCATCGATTTAAAGAAAGCTGATGCTGCTGCGGAACTGGCTGCAAGGGAAGTCGTATTTAACGCCCTACAAGAAGAAACAAAACATGAGGAAGCCACTGCAAGAATGGAAGCAGAGCTAGCGCAGAGAAAACTGGAGTTGGAACAAATGGAAGCCAAGAAACAAATAGAAATAGCAAGGGCTAAGTTAAAGGTATACCAGGAAGTAGAAGAATTCGAGGACGATATGGATTCCGTTGAAGATGATTATTTACAAACTTCTCCAATCCAGATAAACCTTGAAACAGAAGCAGCGTCCTTCGTTCCACCTCAAAAACTCAAGTATTCAGTACCAGATGCGAACACTCCAATTTCAACAGCGCAGCCCGCTCTACAGCCTCAGGACGTACATCCTGTAGAAGGTGAAACCACCCATCCTGCACACGTTCAACCGCAAGCGTCACCAGCAAGCGTAGATACTATCACCTCAATCGTCACAGCGATAGCCGATTCATTCAGCATGAGTCGCCTTCCAGCACCTGAACCAACCATCTTTAACGGTGAGCCCATCCTTTATCCGGATTGGAAGTCGTCCTTTCATGCCCTCATACACCGAAAGAACTTACCATCAAGTGAAAAGATGTACTATTTGAAGCGTTACGTAAGTGGATCTGCCAAAGAAGCTACTAAAGGGCTTTTCCTGCAAAGTTCATCGGAAGCCTACGAACGAGCATGGAAAATTCTAGACGAGAGGTTTGGTCACCCGTTTATAGTAACAAATGCGTATAGAGACAAGCTACGTAAATGGCCCAAGATTGGAATGAAAGATCACCAAGGCCTCAGAAGATTTGCTGATTTCTTAACATGTGTGGAAACTGCTATGCAAGTGATTGAGAATTTAAACGTCTTGAATGACTACATGGAAAACCAGAAGTTACTTACTAAACTACCAGACTGGCTTATTTCACGATGGAACAGAGAAGTTACAAGTAGAATGAAAGAAGAGAAGAAGTATCCAGATTTCAAGACCTTCACAACCTTCATCAGTACTGAAGAAGATCTCCTATGCAATCCTATTTCGTCGTGTCATGCCGTAAAGGACGTGGAAAGGGCAACAGACAGCACTCACCAGGAACCAAACCCGAGATACGACGGCAAAAAGTCAGTTCATAACACCAAGATGACAGAAGAAAGTTCAAAAGAACCAAACAGAACCTCAAAGTTGCAACCGCAATGTTTATTCTGCAAAAGGACCGACCATCTGTTGAATGCCTGCGTTAAGTTCAAGGCAGAGACACACGAAAACAAACTGAAGTTTGTTAAAGGAAACAGCCTGTGTTTTGGATGCTTGAGAAAGGGACACATGTCTAGTGATTGTAAGAAGAGGCTGACCTGTGCGACCTGTAACAAGAATCACCCCACCTGTCTTCACGAAGAAAGATCTCATAAGAAGCCAGAAGAAAAGAAGAGAAGTGAAGAACAGGAACCCACCAATATTCGCAAGACTACTTCATGTACATAGCAAGGCGTCTTCACTACCAGTACCTCTATGATAGTTCCCGTTTGGCTGTCATCATTATCGAAGCCCGACAAGGAAGTATTGGTTTACGCAATCTTGGACACGCAAAGCGATGCTACGTTTATCCTCAAGGAAACCTGCGATGAGCTTAATGTAGAAACTCAGCCAACGAAGCTTCGACTGAGCACTATCACAAGTCAAGACTCACTCGTCGAGAGCCAAAGAGTCTCAAGCCTACAAGTAAGAGGATATAATTCTGACGTCAAGATTTGTATTCCGGTAGCTTTCACAAGTACGTCTATTCCCGCAGACGAAGAACACATTCCTACTAAGGAAATAGCTAAGAACTGGGAACAGTTGAGATCAATTGAAGACGAAATGCATGACCTATTCGACTGCAACGTTAGATTGCTTATTGGATATGACTGCTCGCAGGCGTTGACCCCAAGAAAAGGTCTTGCTGGCCGCAATAACGAACCGTACGGCATTAAAACTGATATTGGATGGAGTATCGTTGGTGGAAGTCATGTAAGGAGTGGACGTTCTCTTTGCCACAAGGTTGCAGTAAAGGAAATACCCGCTGTAACAATGACTGACATTGTTCGAGTCCTTGAGTCAGATTTTCAGGGAGCTAGAAATGATAAGAAGACTTCTCAAGAGGATTTAAATTTCCTGAAGATTTTGGAAGAAGGAATTGAGAAGACTGCAAACGGACACTATGAAATGCCTCTGCCATTCAAGGAAAGCCCTATTTTACCTGACAACCATTCACTGGCGTTGATTCGTCTAGAGCATCTCAAACGAAAGTTCCTGAAAGATCCAAGGTATAAAGAAGATTACGTCAAGTTCATGAATGAAGTTCTAAACAGGGGTGATGCCGAAGAAGCACCAGTGCTTGCGCGAGAAGAAGGAGTGAAGTGGTACATACCTCACCATAGCGTCTATCATCCAAAGAAAAACAAGATCAGAGTTATCTTTGATTGTTCAGCGAGATTTAAAGGAACCTCTTTGAACGATCATCTACTCAGTGGGCCCGATCTTACCAACAATCTGGTGGGAGTACTGTGCAGGTTCAGAAGATACTCTTACGCCATTATCTGTGACGTGGAGAAGATGTTTCATCAGTTCATTGTGGGTGAAAACGACCGAGATTATCTGCGTTTTCTTTGGTGGCCCAATGGCGATGTTAAGAAAGAGCCTAAAGAATACAGAATGAAGGTACATATGTTTGGGGCAACATCGTCACCTGGTTGCGCTAGCTATGGCCTGAAACATATGGCAAGTCAAGAGAAAGAAGCACATCCCTCAGCAGCTCAGTTTATCATGCACGATTTCTACGTAGACGACGGATTGACTAGCGTTGAATCCGTACAGGAAGCTGAAGACCTCATCCGAGGAGCTCGTGAGATTTGTGAGAAAGGCGGACTTCGTCTTCACAAGTTTGTTTCAAACGATTGTCACGTTCTTGAATCAGTACCAAAGAGTGAGAGAGCAGTCGATGTAATCCTGAATCTCCCGTCCGAGCAACGTCCGATAGAGAGAGTGCTTGGTGTCCAATGGTCCGTGGGTCTAGACTGCTTCAGATTCTCCATCATTCTGAAGGACCAGCCTTTGACTAGAAGAGGAGTGTTGGCAACCGTAGCTTCTGTTTATGATCCCCTTGGATTCCTGGCTCCCTTAGTCTTAAGAGCAAAGAAGATATTGCAAGAAATATGCAACAAAGGTATCAACTGGGATGAGCCTCTCCCTGAAGAAGTTCGGCCAAGGTGGGAGCGTTGGAAACGTGATCTTCTACACATAGATGAGTTAGAAATTGCAAGATGTTTTGAGCCAAAGACCCTAAATGGCAAGAAGACCTATGAGCTACACAGTTTTGCTGACGCAAGCAAGCACGTCTGGATATGGACAATGCTCCTATCTAAGAGTTAAGGATGAAGACGAAAACGTTCATGTTTATGTTTTATTGGTAATGGGAAAGTCCCGCGTCGCTCCAACGAAGATTACTACGATACCAAGATTGGAGCTTACCGCTGCAGTTGTTTCAGCGAAGGTTGCTGTGTTGGTTCAAGAAGAATTAAATTACGTTAATGTGAAGCAGTACTTTCGGACTGATTCCAAGGTAGTCCTTGGCTACATCAATAACGACGCCAAAAGATTCCACACGTTTGTTGCCAATAGAGTACAAGTAATCAGGTCGAACACTGATATCAAAGAATGGCGATACATTGATACCAAAAATAATCCAGCGGATCACGCCTCCAGAGGCTTAAATGCAGAAGAACTAATGAAATCGAACTGGTTCAGTGGACCTGCATTTCTCTGGGAGAAAGAAATCCCGCCCAGTAAAGAAGAGATTCCTACCATTCAAATTGGAGATCCGGAAGTTAAAGCCACCGTACGCACGACTACTGTCAAGGAACCCTTCTATCTCATTGACTTCATTACAAGATGTTCCAGTTGGACAAAGGCAGTGGGAGTGGTTTCCTACCTTAAGAGACCTTTCATGAAGAACAAGCCAAGGACAGTCGCCACAACAGTAGCTGAACGACAAGATGCTGAAAGGCTTATTTTCAAAGAGATACAGCGCATAGCTTTCAAGAACGAGATTACAAGTTTAAGCCAGAAGGAACAGAACGCCAAGATTTCAAGGGAAAGTGCCCTCCTAAAGTTGGATCCTTTCGTCGATGAACAGGGACTGATAAGAGTTGGTGGACGGCTAGAAAATTCAACCTTGCCTTTTGAAGTTAAACACCCGATAGTCCTTCCAAGGAGTTCGCAAGTTACTAATCTGATCATCGATCATTTTCACAAGAAGGTCAAGCATCAAGGGAAAGGAATGACCATGAACGAAATTCGTTCGAATGGATTATGGATACTGGGTCTCAATGCCGCAGTAGCCTCGTACATTTACAAATGTGTACAATGTAGACGTCAGAGACGACCAACTGAAGGCCAAAAGATGGCAAACCTTCCAGAAGATAGAGTGGAATCAGCCCCGCCCTTTACATTCTGTGGAATG
>NC_090885.1:7314674-7317174 GCF_036669925.1 Montipora capricornis
CTCCTCAATTTTAAGAAACTTCAGAAGGCTCCAAAGAAACTGATCATCTTTGCCCTTATTTCAAAAGGAATTGGTCTTATTAATCTTTCGTCCAAGATGAAGCAAGAATGTAAGAACTGCATCTTTTGTAGCAACTGACCGTGAACCGTGAATTTTGTTTATTTAATGATGGTCGTTAATTGTTTCAAATTACTCTTACAACTGGAAAGTGCTTTTTATTACTTTTTATTGTTTTCTTGAAGTGTTTCACTTTTAAATACATCTTAAAATCGATTTCTAGGATTTTTACTGATGTAAATAATGCGCTCTGTTATTATATTGCAATAATAGTTAAGTAATAACTTTGTAACTTTAGTGTCCCCAGTTAGTAGAGGAATGATCCTCGGCTATGAATCTTTGACACTGAAATAAAGTTATTGATTGATTGTATTAAACTTATTTTTTAAAATTATTTAACAATTATACCGTCTCATTAAGAAGGTTCATCAGTTTTATGCGCTGATCAAATGAAAACTTTCAACAACGTAATTCGTCTTTGTCATACTATACAGGGAGCACAATATGTTACGTTTGCACACCCCCATTTCATTGTTAAAGCTCTGAAAGCTGTACGTTTCTGTTAGAGGTAATCAACGGACACTGAACATGCAATCGTAAACGCTTTAGGCTGTGTTGTTGATAAATATACAGTACCCTCGTTGAACAACCTTTTCCGTGTTTCGGAGTTAGAGCAGCTTATATTATTGACATTGTCCGCCTTAATTAATTCAATTTTTAAGTCACTTTTAATAGTTTCAATATTAAAGTTCTGTTTTTGTAGTAGCTCAAGTCTGGTAAAACGGCATCATCATAAAAACATTCACGAAACATGTATTGGCACATCCTTTATTAAAGACGACAGGAGCCGGAGACGATTGTTCTTTAGTAGGGTTTGACAGACAAATCCGACGATGGTAGGGCATTTGAACACCATTTTGGCCCGAGGGGGCGGGAATTTGAACGATCCAATCTTCAAAAGTTCAAATGCCCCGGGGGTGGGTGGGTATTGAAGTGTCGAGTTGATCGGCGCATTACTGTAAGTAACTTTTTTCTTTTGATCTTAATTTTGTAAAGGGCTGTATTTAAACTTCAGAAATTTACTTTTAGACGAAATATTGCTTGCTTATTCAACAAGGATTGAAAAGATTGCTAGGAGGTAACTGGCACTTTATGGTGTGAAGTTATTCTGCTAGCTAGTTGTTGTTGCAGTATGTGCGCTACATTGCTCGCAGTCCCTTCTGAGTCAGTCAAACGGCCTGCTTTAGTCAGTCATGCAAGCGCGCCAAGGGGAGAAAGGTGATAGAGCGAGATGTACGGAATGCGCGGTCTTGACGGGTCAATTTCGGTACTTCTTGTCAGGTTGTGACCCCAATCTGTCTTCAACTTTCCCTGGGAAAAGATAAGCACGATATGGCTTTTACGTTAGATTTCGATCGTATATCCGTTGTTACTAAAACAAGGAACGACCTAAAATGATCTAATTATCCCTTCAAATGGGAAACATTGAACCCAGACAAGAGAAGAAACTTGCGGTTGAAGCTATCCTGTATCGGGCACGTATGTTATAGCTGTGCTAGCAACTGGTTTCGGCAAGACCATTATTTATGAGAGGACAAATTGAGTGATCTGTTCTAGAGAACTAGCTCTGTCTTCTGACGTATTTAATGATAGATGAGTTGTCCAGTCTAAACAAGAATTTGTCTTTGATAGCTGTAGAAGAAAACTTGCCAAAATAATCCAACATTCAATTTAACATTTATTCTGCAAATCCGCCAAAAATCTGGAGTGTCCGCATTAAATTCAAATTAAATACATTGGTTTTTCAGCGGTTTCCTTTCTGAATAGATGATTGAATTCGACATGCACATAAATATTCCCACGCCGTAATCTTGGTTTTTTTTAGTGTTTATTTACATCAGCAATAAAAAAGGAAGGACCGTCTGTCATGTCATTTTCACTAATTAGATTAGCAAGTGGTGGATTCTGGACGCGTCGGTTACAGAAAAGTGTGCAGTCCCTACATTTCGCCCTATCACCATTCTTCCCACGGCTCGCTTGCGTGACTGACTAAAGCGAGTGGTTCGACGGACTCAGAAGGATTACGAGCAGTCTATTTGTGCGAAGAGTGGGATGTTCAACTGATACTCATCACACATGTGACTATTGTCATGTGTCACTTGATTATTACAGACGGTAATTCTCAGATGCTTTAGTCCATGAAATGTGTTCAGCAAGTTTTTCTAGCTAACACTTGCAGAGTTGTTTATGTGCCTACTTATATAACTAGTACACATGTACTCTACAGGCAGTACTGTACTTTCTATATGAAAGGACTGCTCTTCCTGATCATACAAGTTAAAACTGCCGAAAAAAGAGAAACTGATGAGCTAATTGTGGTAATGTTGGTCTCCTTTGAACAAGAGCTTTTAATCATTTTTTTGGTTTATATTAGGGGACAAAG
>NC_090885.1:7324674-7329674 GCF_036669925.1 Montipora capricornis
GCTAAAAAAAAATATGGAATCTTAAAAGGGACGAGCAATGGACTTCGACAACAATCTGTCGCCCGTCGAGCCGTAATTAAAGTGAGCTGTAGTTCTAATATTGTACAAGTGTTGTGCTTTCTACAAAACTGAAATCAAATGGAAAATTCTCTAGTAACTTATGGGTTTAACAAAGACAGAGACTTGGATCTGTGATCTGTTGTTTGTACTCAATTATGCACAGTCTTCTGGTAACAATTGGAAATTTCACTAATTCTTGTTAGTCAAAAATTATTTGAAAGAAAGCTTGTTGCCCATTTTTGCTTGATAATTCAAGTAAAGGGTTTTTCAGTAAAGGGTTTGATGCTGAACACTGGTGGGAAATTTATTTAGTTGCGTTTTTGACACGGAGTGTAATTTGACACGATTGAGTTTCTTGTCTTCACCCACGTAATGAAATAGGGTTGTTTGCCTCTTATAGCAGATATGTTGTTTGTTTCAAACAATATTTCGCTGGAAAAGATTTCTGTGAAATTTCCAGCTTTTGTAAATTTATCATGTTGTGTAATTTTAGAGCCTAACAAATTTGCATACATGTGATGTGATACGGGGAGAATTTTTGTGGTAGTGCATAAGTTACGAAAATAAACAGGTCTGTTGGAAGCGTGCTTGAGTTTCAACAAAAGGAGCCCCAAAATCGTCAAAATTTTGTGAGGCTGTTGAATAATAAAGTAGCTGCTATTCCCAAAACGATGGAATTACCTGGTGATAAATAACCTCGTCTTTGAGAGTGAATTTTTGACTTTGCAGAGACAATGGTCAACCTTAACAGTTGGGCGATTGTGATCTTTTTTCTTCGCATTTCTTGTCAAAATTTATAACACTTGAAAGAAAACGAAAACAAACTAACAAAAAGAAAAACCCGGTATCTTGGCATCATTTGACACAGATGCTTCGCTGTTTCGCGAGTAAACATGCCGCGGTAACTTGATCACGGCGCCTGCAGAATTCGATGTGCGATTTACTCAGTGCAGCCAAAAGTACGATAACAAAATTCAATCCCAAAATGTTTTTCGCTGATGGTAACTTTTTTTATTTGTGGTTCAAAATTAATGTTGTTTTCATGTCGTAAATTTTGTTACCGGTGGCAAAATATTTTATTCTCGATCGACCGTCCTAAAAACTTCCTTGTGCTCTTCCTAAAAACTGTGTATCAATATTTATTTACTTTTGCATCGATATTTGTTTTGCATAAAGCAAGCTAAGAAAATCTGTATCTTGCTTGGTTCGCATTTGATAGCGTTATGATTCTGTTACTAAGTGGTATATTTTTTAGGTCGCCCATCCAGATACTCACCCCGCCGGACGGAGGGATTACTTCAGTGAACTTTTGTTTACAAGCTGTCAGATGCCCAGAGTGCACGCTTACACTTGTGGTGAAAAGAAGTTGTGAGGAAACTTGAAATGATCAACATGTCAGCCCAGAAGCCAATGTTTCTCGATTCCCTTTTATTTTCTTCAATCTCTCTGGGTTCAGTACTTTGCTAGTAACCACATGTCTTCTCAGGGGGCTATTTATCTAAGACGTCTACCATGGCACTACAATATACAATACCAAAACCTACATATTACGCAAAGACAACTTGAATCTCCTGGAAGACAAAACACAGCTCAGTTGACAATATGGAATAAAGCGCTGTGTTACTTCGGTACCACACGTAAGCAATGCGTGCCTATTTTTTCTAAAGATGACAGGAATTTCTTCTTTCTAACAAATGATTAGTAGGCCGGTAGCCAGATTTTAAACTCGGAAAAGGATTTGTTTCGTCGTATGAACGTGTGAGCCAAAGGGCGCGTCTTCTGGTACAACTTCTGGGTCTTAATGACCCCCGACTTGAAAAAAAATGCCTGGAACGCTCGCGGCAGTTTAATACCACCCACCTCAGTCCCTTCGTACCACAGGCAACCCAGTGTACGCTGATGGAGCGTCTAGTTGTATTTAATTTTTTTGCACAGAAAAGCTGCCATATTTATGTCAGCTTAGCAGCCTAGCATTTTTACTCTTTGTACCGCTTTTTCAAATATCTGCAGACTCCTAAATGCAAAAAATCACGCCAAATTACGAATTCCAAATATATTCAATTGTTCTTCATGTTTTTCACATCCTCAGTGAGCCCAGAGGAATACGGCTAAAAATGTCTGATGTTTTGCTCAATTTCGAAAAGGAAGCCCTAGGCTGTAAGCTGAATCCCCTCTGTCTTATATAAACCAGAAGCGCAGTCTAGAGTCTGAAATAGCTCTGTCAATATACATCTCATATCCAATTCTGATGAAATGGCATGAGCTTGTTCGAATGAAAGACGAGAGAGGAAATGAGTTTAACTACGTTGACCTTCTTAATTTTTGGATTCCTGGTCGATGGTTTAAATTAAGTAAGGAAAACGAGAAAGCGCCTTGTAATCGACACGCTCAGTCCGCCTTACCGATCAAGTTGCTCCATGTTGTTTTCGCAATTTGACGCCAGTGAGCATGCTCCGTTGGTTTCAAGGGTAACTGCTGACACAAATTATCGCGTGAACGAAATGTCACGAATTTCTGGTAATGCAACGGTATAATTATAGTTTCTCTTTAATATTAATGCCTAACGATGCAGAGCTACGGGGGAAATTGACAAGGATAGAATTAGAATTACAACTCCTACACTTAAAAATTACGAATGGGATGAGAGTGAATAAAGCGGCCAAATAGCCGAAATACGAATTAATTCTGCAACCTAAATGACCACACACCCGAAATTGGCGGCATAGGAACTACATGCAAAGATGCAAAGGAACCCCTAAATGGAGCCATCACTTAGGATGTAACTAGGCAAGTGTGTGTAAAAAACACCCAATGCAAAGCGAAAGGTATGATAAATAAAATAGAGCAATCCACCGACCAAACTTGTGACAAGAACATAAATAGGCAAAACGTGCGCTAAAAAGGCACCAAACATGACTCTGGCACAATATGCCATGTCTCCTAAATGGAGCAATCAATCAGTTTACACGCCCAAATGGTGAAAACGCCTAAAATAGGCAAATGTGCACAAAAGCCACCATACATAAAAATCATAAGCCGAATGCTCCTGAACGGAGCCAACACTCAAACTACACACCTAAATGGTGACAAGCCATAAATAGGCTATATATACAACTTGAAGACGCAAGGCTAACATCCTGAACGAAGGGCGTGAACTGAATACGGAATTCTTGGACTTGTAAATCTCTATTTGTCCTGGACCCTCAATGAGCAGATTGTCAATCCGAGGGAGAACAAAAACATCCTAAACAAAGCTCTTAAATTTAAAAGGATTGGAATGCAAAAAAGGCCAGAAGGACGCTGACGAGCCAGGGTCCCAAACACGTTACAAGCTTCAAGCTCTCTGACAGAGTGCACTATCAAAGATACTGGAGGGCAAATCCAATTGATCTCACAACTCCGATCTGGGGCAAACGCGACTTCTCCCCAACTGCCAGGCGAAGTAAATTTGGACTTAAACCTGGGAAGTTGGGCATTATAGTAAGAAGCAAACCGGTCGATGGTATGAGGGCCCCATTTTACATCGATATCTTGAAAAACTACTGGATTCAAAGACCAATCGTCCTTGTAGACAAATCTGCTGAGAAGATCAGCTCTCTCATTAACAGAACGAGGAATCCATTGAGCGTCGAGAACAATGCGCTTGGCTAAGCAAAGCTGAAAGATGTCGATTGCTAACGCTTGAAGATGTGGTTTGGAACTGCCAACTAAAACGATTCTGGTGGCATTATGATTGTCTGTAAAGACTTGCACTTTCTTGTTCTCCAACTCCATGGCATAGGACGCTAACACGTAATATACGTAGAACTTTGGCCCTTGTCATCCGCAAGCCACATTCCGCTAACCGAGGAAACGCTAAGATTGGAAGAAAAACCCCCGAATGCGACATCACTTGCATCGGTAAAAATCACGAAGGGCGAAGTAGGAGGTGGCCTAATTGAATAGCCATTGAAACAGTCAATGTTCAAATACCAAAACTTCAACTCTACCATCAAACTTGATGAAATAGGCAATATAGAATCCCAAGCTGACCTGGAGTCAGTGGCAGCGTACATTTGTCTTGTGAGTAATTGAACAATCGGCCCAACCGCAAGGTAGATAGAATTTACCGATCCCGCAATCTTGGCTAAATTCCGGAACGTTACGAAGCCGTCTTGAATGGCAGAGTGTAATATTGTTTTGAGATTCGCTACTTTCTTGTACGGATCTTGGAACTGCATTAAAATCGTGTTAATTACGAAACCTAGCCACTCGCCAATTTGTCTGGGCGACCAGCACGACTTATCTTCATTAACAACAAATCCGGAAGAGCCGAGATCTTTACGCTGAATAATACTCGCTGCTTGAGCGAAACAATTATCGGGGAGACTGCCTAAACCATCATCTAGGTAGACAAAACTGACGTGACCCATCGAACGACAACGCCTTACAAAAGGCCGAAGCAATTTCGTGAAGCAAAAACAAGCACTGCTAAGCCCAAAAGGAAGCACTTTAAAAGTAAAATATCTGAGAGCAGTTGTTTAGCAAAACTTATAACTAAGAAAGAAAAACATAGGAAACTGACGAGATGTTTATTTTCACGACGTTTCGAAGTCATCGTAACTCTATTATCAAGTGATAAATAAATACAAGTGGTAGAGTTTAAACTCTAGCACTTGTATTTATTTATCACTTGATAATGAAGTTACGATTGTTGCTAGCGTGGTGCTCTCGATAAAGTTATTACCTTAATAGCGAAATGTCAAAGTCTTAAATAACAAGCTAGATATGCTAATTTACTGCACATTGCAAATGCACGTGTAATACCGGTAAGCTACGTATGCTAATTTGTTGTAAGTTACATGTTCACGTGTAACACCTTCCCTTTCATAAAAAAAAGAAAAAAAAAAGAAAGTGAACATAAATAAATAAATAAAATCACGAAACGCACGATACAGAGT
>NC_090885.1:7337174-7344674 GCF_036669925.1 Montipora capricornis
ATACCTTGTTGCTGGCACGAATGCAGAAATCATTTGGCATCAGAGGAACTGTACTACGATGGTTTAATTCTTATCTTTCTCAAAGAACTCAGTTTGTTCACATCAATGAGACGAATTCTACGGTACGAGATCTTCCCGTGGGAGTTCCCCAAGGTTCAGTTCTGGGACCTGTACTCTTCCCTTCTATATACTGCACCACTTGCAAAAGAGATAAGATCTTATGGCTTGGATTATCATCCATACGCCGACGATACTCAGTTATATTTTGCATTCAAATCGGCGGATGTGGACGCTACTAAATTGAGGGTCGAGAACTGCATTTCTGCTATTTGCCATTGGATAGATCTTAATGAATTGAAGCTAAACCACGACAAGACGGAGGTCATGCTCATCCACTCAAAGTATTGTCCCTCTCCATCCTTTCAGTCCTTATGTGTTGGTGATGAGAGCGTGGCTGCCTCTCAGTCGGCTAGGAGTCTTGGTGTTATCTTTGATGAGCACATGTCTTTTCATGCACATGTGTCTAGCATCTGTAGATCATCATTTTACCATCTCAGGAACTTATCTAGAATTAGGAAGTATCTCACTAAAGAATCTGCAGCAGTTGTTGTTCACGCATTTGTCACATCGAAACTTGCTTATTGTAATGCATTCATATGGCGTGCCTAAATATGAGTTACAAAGATTGCAGTATGTACAAAACACGGCGGCTAGAGTTGTGTTGCAAATGAGTAGGTTTCAGCATATCACACCTGTTTTGTGCGAGCTTCACTAGCTACCGATTCAATAACGTATTATTTTCAAGATTCTACTTTTAGTGTACAAAGCACTGAATGGGACATCGCCTAGCTCTTTAGGTTAGAAACTACATTATCGTTCTCATACTAGATCAATGAGGTCTGTTAGTAATGAACTTTTAATGCAACCTAGATCGTATACCAAGACCTATGGAGACAGAGCATTTGCTGTTCATGCACCAAGAGAATGGAACCTAATACCCTACGAAATTCGGAAGTCTAACACCATTTCGAGTTTTAAAAGATCACTTAAGACGTACTTGTTTAGTAAATTTAGTAATAACAGATCATTGTTTCTATAGATTTGTATACATTGCTTTAGTTTTAATTTTTCCTTTTTTTAATCATTGTAAATGTAATAGGATATGGTTGTAAATTTGTAAATATCAATAATGTTGTTTATATACATGATTGTAAAGCGCCTTGAACATAGGATAAGAGCGCTATGGAAATAAAGTTATTATTATTATTATTATTATTATTATTATTATTATTATTATTATTATTATTGTTTAAATTTTTTTAATTTTTTTATTTTAATACACATGTTTATAGGAAACGAGAATTAAAAAAAAACAAACTATTATTGCTATTATTAGAATTAGTACTAGTATTTGTATCTCTATAAGCCTAATACTTGTTTTAGAGTTCTTTATTTGGTTTTTTCAGTGTGTGTATTTTTACTGATAATTTGAAATAAATTATTATTATTATTAAAAAATTAAAAAATATATATTATTATTATTATTATTATTATTATTATTGTATTATTAATATTATTATTAAAAAAGCGTAAAAGGCGATTAACTAATTAAAACTAATTAAAACTACTTTTGCAATTGACTAAATGCAGTAATTCATGGAATTGCGTATGATGAAACTGTTCTGGAACCTTTTGGTCTTACATTTAGTCACCGTAAATTTGCACTGGTTTCTGAGCTCTCTTGTTGGAAAGTTTAGAGGTGGCAGAAGTTGGTGTAATTTATGTGAATTATTGTTGGCGATTTCATCACTCAGTTTCTTGGTTAAAGATTCTCTTCGGTCAAAGAGAAACTCGAGATTAGTTGCTAATATAGCTTGTTTGTACGGGCTTCTTGTAAAATACGCAACGCAACGCAATATACGCAATATACGCAACGCAATATATGCAATATACGCCTATGTCAATCTGTATACGCAATATAAGCAATACGTGCAAAACCAATCTCGTTCCCAGAGACTCTGGTGGAATCCAAAAAGGGCCATATTTGATTGGCTGTTGAAAAACAGTTTATTTCCTGCCATTTTCTACACCAGGTTGAAGATGATCTAGAAATAAATAAATCTTTTTACAACTTACCAGTTCCGTAACGTTTTTGTTTTTGAAAATACAGCAATTTTCACTTACGTGAGACCAGATGCTGAAATCTGTTTTGATTGATAAAAAGTATCTCGTTGTTGTTTATTCTCCGCAGTTTAAAAGCTTCGGGTGTATTAGGAGATGTGTTTATACTCATGTGTACTGTTTCGCGAGTGAAAAGGAAGCGCTGTCATGGCAAGGTCAACTCCATTGTTGATTTCTAACCGTCTCCCCTAACGCACGCGCAGTAATTTAACCAGAACCACAGTTTTCTGGTTCCGTTTTGGATTATTCCAATGCCTCCTGCGCCCGTTCTGCTGGACAAGGATAACGGAGGCTCTGGGAACGAGATTGGGGCAAAACGGTTTATTTTATCAGCGGTTAATTTGCAAAATGTCAAACAGCGCATGCCCACCGTTCCCACGAGGTTTTCCTGTAAACAGCTTCAAAATAAATGTGTTTTGCTGTAAGTGTTTCCAACATTAATAGCCTTTCACCTTTGACCATCTTCTGTTATATGCTCCACTGAATTATAATAGACTCGGTTTTAATGTCCTCTTGATAACCGTTTCATCTTGACAACCAGATAGCTAGTTCTCCAAATCCGGAACAGTCCAGATCGTAAGTAAATGCTTTCCCTCAAAATTTTCCGTGATTCAGGGACGGCGGAGGTTATTTTGTATTGGGGGGCTTAGAAGCAGGCGCCGGAGACGATAACTTGTAGGGAGTTCTGGGGAATCCTCCGCCAGAAAATTTTGAAATCTCGAAGCTCGGAAATGCTACTTTCAGGAGTCTCAACGAGATATCAAAAAATAAACGAGGATCAACAGTAAAAACCGTTTTTAAATATTTGTTTTTTGATTGAAATCGGGGAGGGGACTAAAACTCCCCTCCCCTCCCACCGGCTCCGCCGTGCCTGTGATTGTTTACATTTGGGTCGACATTTTCGTAAGTATAGCCTAGAGCAAAATTTAACATTTATGTTGCGTCTTGTTATCCTACATCTCTTGCCATTTTAACTCGATGGATTTGTTCTGTGCCATGTATAAAGAATCGGTAAGTAGTAAGTCGTCTGCCTGGGGTGGGGGAGATGATTACTTCCTCCTGTCGAAAGGATTCCTATAAATTCCCGGAGATCTAACGGTGACGAATTCTCAAGTCTATTACCTAGGCTGAAGTGTTCTGAATTGTTTATTTATGTTGCTCGAGAGGAAACTCGCACGATTTGAACTGACAGTTCATTACACTGATTTCAACATGAATGTACGAAAATTTAAGGCAGTAATTCACTTCTGTCTTAGAAGAAAGAATACGCTATTTTGTGAACCTTAATTATCGTAAAATGATAAAATACCCGTGAATGCTGTCTTCTGGTACATCAGTACTTCAACAGGAACAAGTCCTTCGAGTTAAAATGGTAAAAAAAAAATGTACAAAAACACTGAACGCGACATCTATGTAAAATTTTGCTCTGGGATCAACAAGGTATACTTACGAAAATGTCGACCTCAAATGTAAACCATCATGGAAAGATTTGTGTCAATGCTCAGCGGCATATAACAGAGGATTGTCAAAGATAAGAGGCGATTGATGTTGGAAGCACTTACCACAAAACACATCCATTTTGCAGGTGTTTACAGGAGAAACACAATCTCGACCCCAGAGCTCTTCTCTTGACTGAGGGAGAGAAGAACTCTGGGGAACCGTGGAACAAAGTGTCTTTTCATTGGTTTTCGTGAAGAACAATCAAAAGCGTCTCTAATTGGTGCATTCATGTTAGCACGAGGAGTGAGGAGGCGCGGTAAGGTTCAAATGGACAATTTTTCGCCATGAGAACCCTACGGCGCATGTTCTCGTACACAGAGTTTGCCAGAGCCTTGGGTCGACCCGAGGCTCTGGTGACGAGAATGTGAGAAGGCTCGTGGAAACGGTGAGCTTGCGCTGTTTGACCTTTTGCAAGTTAACAGCTGGTAAAATAAACGGTTTTGCACATATTGCGTATATTGCGTATTTTACAGATTGACATCAGCGTATATTGCGCATATTGCGTTGCGTTGGGTGGCGTATTTTACAGCAAGCTGTTTGTACGAGAGTTCAGGAAAAATAATGTGGAGCGCCCTTTTTTGAAGTCTCTCAAGGTCATCTGGCAGGTACTGCGGTAGGGAGTTGTGAAAGGTTTCACAAGCGCTTTCAATAACTGAATGGATACAAGTCATATAAAACCAGAGGAGATGTTTGGATGGAACATAGGCGCGTTTCAACTGTCTAAGGAAATACAAGCAAGTCGCAGCCTTTCCGCAAACGACTGTCACATTTTCATTCCGTTTTAGATCGGCCGAGATGTTTAGACCGAGCTTTACGAGATAAATGATCTCAATTTGCTTGCGATTTATTATAATAGGTTTTAACAGATCACTTAATTTTGAGAAACAAATACGCAGTTCCTTGCACTTGTTTTCATTAAGCTGAAATCTCTCTGCCTCCATCTTTTCCATGAGTTAATCAACATAGTTCTGCATCACACTCATTTCGTTTTTGTAAACAGCCTCCGATATTGTGGTATCGTCGACGTATTTCCAAAGATCGACTCCCATGTCTAAATCATTAATCATAATCACTAACAACCACGGACCTAGCTTTGTTCCCTGAGATATTCCTCCCGAAATGGCACCCCATTCAGAGAGACATTCATTACTTAGTTTCAACCTCTATTTACGATCGATCAAGAAATCTAGAATCCAACAAACGATAGGTCTAGGGATACTGTAGTTGGACAGTTTTTCAGCTAAAATGTGGTGGTTTATCAGATCGAAGACTTTGCGGAAATCGACGAGGACGACGCTAGCACACGCTCTATTTCCATCGGTGTGCTCCTCCACTTCCTTCCTTCGTTCTAACCGGAGACTATCTGGTTTGTCATCCTTTGCACAGAGCTCCTCAATATACTCTATTAATCTCCCACTGGCTCGGTCAGTAAGACACCATCCTTGCTTTAAACGCTATCCTCTTTCTTTCCTCTACGTGTCTTCAGGATAAGTTCCTTTACTTTCACATACACCAAGTCTGGCCGTCCCGGTCTTTCTAGTTCTTTCATTTTCTGGCACTCGTTTTCCCACCATCTGGCACTTGCACTGTCCGTTTATCTACGAAGCTCGTTGTTTAATTTCCTATAGATATGTCTCCCGTGCTCCTAGCTCACGTTCTTCTAAGTCCTTTCTTCCATCTTATTTAGCATCTGTTCTGTAAACCAAGATTTCTTAGCCTTCCTCCTGGCTTCATAACCAATCCTATCTTCACCGCGTCTTATTGCGGCTCTCTTCAGGTAGTTCCAACTGTCTTCCACATCTAAATCATTGCGATCTTTGCTTTCCTCCGTGATAAGTTTATCTAGGTCTTCTGTCTGTTCCACATTCGTTCCACATCCTGGTGTCGTCTTTGCACCTAAAGTACTCTTTTCATTCTTACCTAAACTTCTCGAAGGAATTTCCAAAAGAATGGAGTTCAGGGATCCACATTTGCAGTCGTCCTGTCGTCCCAGACGCCTAAAAACCTGTGCGGACGAGTATAATAACTCCAAAGGTCGTCCGTTGGACGATTGAAGGTTTAATAAATGTCTTTTCACGAATGTCATCAAGTGCTATAATATAGACAGACTGTACTTTGGTTCTGTTCGCTTTTCGTTCAATGGAAACTTCCACAAAATAAGGAATAAACATGCAACTTTTCTAAGCAATGAAATCTCAAGTTCGGGCGCCATCTTTGACCACGCGGTATTTTCCATGAAACGCCCCCTGAGAAGACATGTAGTTACTAGTCAAATTACAAGGTGTTTCGCCACCGCCGGCAAAAAGGAAAACAAGTCGAGGAGAACCTGCTGCTTACTGGAAAACAAAATCTTGGTAGGATATAAAAGGAATACACTGGACAGGACCGTCGAAACTTTTGGATCTTTGAATCGTAACTTTGTAAGCTACATTCAAGTACATTTTGCCGTGGCAGATATGGACCGCTGTAAATTGGGTTCCCACGATCCAAATAGCATAATATTCGAGAGTCAAAATTCGTAATTTCCGACGAGAGTGTAAAGGAAAACGCGAATGCTCAAGTTACAAGTAATGTTATCGACCATTTTCTGTACAGTATACTTCCGCATTTTTGCCCGGGCAACCCAAAATTTGTCCGGGCAAGTATATCATACGATGTACTAGCCCGGCAGGCGACTTTGATAAAAAATGAAGATGGATCCCCGGAGTTTATAAAAGTCTGCAGAGAATTTGGGGAACAAACATGGCTGCTCAGTATCTTTGTCTAGGGACACCACGACATGGCCTCAGGATGTCATTTAAAAAGTGCACTGTTATCAATTACCTTTATGTATTGGGTTTTTTTTTCTTTTCTTAAAGTTAAAGGAGCTCTTTGGCTAGCACATCTTAGGGTGTGTACATGAATTTCGGACCAATCTGTTTGGGACTGGTTAAGTTTGGCTTAAGATGTATTTAAACCTTTCAAATCTGGATTTCTACCATTTATTCATAATTCTGTACGCATTAAAATAACTCAACAGAACAGTCGTGGAGATTACCTCGAGGTCTTGAGGGAACTGGGGGAATAAAAAATATTTTCTTTTGATTTTTTACGAAATATATCTTACACAGTTCATTTAAGGCACTTAATTTATAGCCAGGGAATATATAGCCACTGACACTCACTTGGTTGTTAGCAGTATGTTATTTCCAGTTTGTGCCATATTTTGACAGTCTGATTTTTAACAAGCTGATATGTTTACAAGTACCTGACTGAACCTATATTTGGCACTAAAATTATGAAAATGATTATAAGGTGCCCGTTTTTAAAAGGCTAAGTCGTTTAGATTGAGTTGCAATTTTTGAATCTGATTATTTGCTTATATCTCAACAGAGCACCGGGGTTTTTTAAAGCGAACACAAGGACTTGGCAGATCCCAACGTGCTCAAGGAAGTAGTTCCTCTGGTGATCGTGAGAAACGTCGTCAAGGTAATCCGCTTAATGGTAAACTATTATCTGTTATCCTAAGTGGGAATAAATGCTCGCTGACCCATGTATAAAGCTGCAATTAACCTCCTAAAATTATCGGTAAGATTAGGGTTATCAAAATCTGAAGAAAAAAAAGGAAATGATTTTTTGATCATAGTACCACTTTAAACAGCGTGCTTTATGAGAGTACAAAGCACGGAACAAACGAAAGCCCACGCCATCATCCGCAGAAATGGCTGATGAATTTCCGAATTTTACCTTGGGTATTATTGAAGCTGTCAGTTAAAGGCTTGCTCAGATATTGTCAAGTGCTTTGGATGGAAGACCTCAGCCGTCGTCCGGTCCAGCAGT
>NC_090885.1:7349674-7357174 GCF_036669925.1 Montipora capricornis
AAATTCCGCGCGAATTGCTTGTAGGTGAATAGCAAAGGATAGCAGGAGTTTGAGTAGCCAATCAGCGCGCGCGTTCAACGCCATCCATTGTTTTAGTAGATACTAAAGGTTTTTATTTAGAAACGTACTTGCCAGAGCTTTGGCGCCGATAGAATCACTGCCCATCTTTGGTTTTATTTAAAGGGGCTATGAAATTGTATCTTAGCTCATTACCAAAATGGTGTATGCTTGTAGGAGTACCAAAATTCATACAAAATGTATTCAACCTTCTAGTGTATGATTAATCGTGAAAAAGAAAAAATAAGAAAAAAAAATAGATGAAACGCCCTCTTTCAGCCTTGCCAACTATAATAACACCACCCATTGTCAACTTGTAGACAAGACTGAAAGCGAATGAAACTCATTGCTATCTTGGCATAGACCAAATCGGAAATCTCAATGTTGAACCCAGTTCAATTGAATAGCACATTGAGTTAGCCGATTTGGTCTATTGCAATAGACCGCTTCAGAAAATGCAATAAAACTCTTTGTTTGCCCCCTAGTTTTGCATAAGCATTGTTTCCAGTTTCTCTTGGGACTTACAATGGTCTCTAGGGAAACCAAAATATTGCTTATGCAAAATTTGGGGGGACAAACAAAGGTTATTACGGTATTGTCCGAAGTGGCCTATGTCTTATTGCGCCTGTATTTATCGATGTTGACTCGGAAATACTCGGAAAAAAACTAGATTAACATGACAACTATCCGGCCATACTGGTAGGAACTAAATTGTTGAAATGCAGCGCATTAGCGATTATGCTGAAAGAGATGTTATATGTTAATCCCGGTTAATGAAATGGGGAGATGTATTTTTACCGATGGTGATTCGGAAACAAAAATTCTTTTGAAATTTGCTCGTCTTACCGACGCTAGAAAGGCTTATTAGCATTAAAACAAACTAATATTTATTTGGACGCCATTATGAAAGAGGTTTTTCAAAGCAGGGGCGGATGCAGGTCGGGGGGATAAGGTAAATCCCACTCCCCCCTTCTCCCCCCCCCCCCCCCCTTCCCCTTTATGGTACTAATGATGAAAAAATTGATATCAATAAAATCTCGTGAAAAGCAATCGTTTTTCTAATTTCTAATTTCATTGTTTGAAAATATACATCAAGAGTTAGCTACGTCTGTCCGTCTTGAGGCATTGTGGCCCAGTGGTTAGGACGCTTGCCATAAGATTCGGGGATCCCTGGTTCAAGACACGTTCTGACCACTGGTTGAATTTATGCCTGGTTGTCCCTGGTTCAACTTCTCAACCAACTACAGCTTGCCTCCGGGCAGTTGGGATTCTTGAATGTTTTGTTCTGCCGTGATTGTGTTTCGAATTCATTAGCCCTGAAAAGCCCGTATGGGGTTGGTCAATTAAGTATGCATTGTATTGTATTTATTGTATTGAGAGCCGGTAGTTTATGTATCCGGCGTACATCCGTGAAAGAACCTCGTTTTCATTTATGTTTCAAATTGTCGGCGGCCATTATTGTGCAGCGATGTATTGCAAATTTCCTCACGAAAACAAGGTAAAATACTCTTCAAATCAACATACTGTGATTTTGGTGTTGTATTTTCTAATAACCGGGACAAATTATTGTCTTTGCAAAGTAAAATAGCAGTTTCTAATATTTTTTCAGCGAAACTTCCAAACTGATCGAGAAAGTGAAGCTGATCGATTAAGAAGTCCTGCTGTTACAACGAGTGTGTCAAGTAAGTGATAAAGGCAATATTCAGCAGTCATAAACTAAAATCTTGTTAATACAAGACTACTATTTTTTGTATTCTCCTTGACCAAAGCGAGTCAGATTACCGACCTCGTTTCCAGGGTCTCCATTCTCGTTGTAATCGACAAAGAGACCCTGGGAACGAGGTTGGTCCGATTACCAATCCAAAACAGAAGAGTTTCTCCTGTAAGCAGTTGCTATAGATTTTCGTTTGGATTCCATCCCATTGTTTAATCTGATCGGATTTTAATCTTTAAATCTGATACAATCGACTGAGGATCATCCGTGTTTGTGCAGTAGACACCGGTGTAATACGATAGCAGATCGATCAACGGACGGTGGCGATACGATTTTTGGACACAATTTGTCTAGAATTGAAATACCGCCTTAACAAAGAAAAGCAAGCAGGCTACGAACTCTTTGCTCTTATTCCTGCAGTTATTGTAAACCAAGTCCTCTAAAAGTATAGCTGAACTCGCCAAAATACTGCAAAAGAAGTGGATCACGTGCCGACAGTCGAGTTGGCGAAACCTCTGTAACATGCCTTTTGGCTTTGGCTTCCAAACATGCGAGAGCCCCTCGAGGTTCTTGCTGTACTGGCAGTAGGTAGCACAGAAGCTGAGGGATCGTTCTCCTGCGTAAGAAGGAAACATGCTTAGCAAAGGAGCACAACGACGTTCGAACGACTTTCTGACTTTTTTTGCTGTGCGATGCACAGCCATTTTGTTCCTGTTAGTCGAGACAAGGTGCGTGAAAAATACGTCGGCAAACACCCGAGAGAATTATGTCGTCATCCCTTTTAAACCCTTAACGTTGTCAGGAACGCTGTTGCCTGATTTTACTCGATTTGGAAACATTATCTATAATTTTTTAATTGTTTCGCTCTTCCGAAATTTAGCGGCCTTCCACAAGTATTTCAAGTCTTTTGATAATTTCAAGAATGTATATTCAGTTTCT
Source organism: Montipora capricornis (assembly GCF_036669925.1). Lineage (NCBI taxonomy): Eukaryota > Metazoa > Cnidaria > Anthozoa > Scleractinia > Acroporidae > Montipora > Montipora capricornis. The sequence goes on from NC_090885.1 coordinate 7,352,385, forward strand.
CATAAAAAAGCTTCAATCCACTTTTGATGAGTTTATCCACTCCCAACCCTCTCCCCCCTTCTCCGACTCTGCAAAGGTTACGTTTTTCTGCGGCTGACAATCATTATAGCCGCACGGGTCAAGGGGAGGGAAAAAGGGAGGCGCAGAGAATGCGAGTGCTTCGATTTGAGTAGTCTCTTTGCGTCCCTCGTTCTCTCCACTTTTAGCGCTTGCTACGCATGCTAATTTCTTTCGTGAAAAGCTAACAAATTTAATTTCTAAGGAAATAATAACAACAATAATAATAATAATAATAATAGAGTTAAATGACTAAATGAAAATACACAAGATTCCCTGCGACTCTGAGTTTCGTGCGTATGCACTCATCAGGCAGATTTAATGAAGAACAGACTTATTAGCTAGCTATATATACATGTTTACGATGAGTAGAACAATGGGGTTCTAATTACAATGGGTGGAACTGGGGGTGTGACGTAAGACTGGCTGAGCTAAAACAAGCGCAATACAATACAATAATATTTAATGTTTTCTTAGGCGCAAATTAACATGTGAATATGAAACTGTGTTGTGTCTGAAACACTAGAATTTGGTTGTATCCGCTGTGTTGAGAAAGATAAAATTGACCTACGCAGGGAGGCTGAAAAACAGAACCAACGGCGTTGGAAAAATATAAAATGAAAGTTCAAATTTGCGCCCAAGAAGTTTAAATGAGAACCAAAGGGGTTTTTGCATTTTGAGGGAATTTTAAGTCACATAGTGGAGTAGCCGTTTTGGTGAGAACATGGAAACAAGAAAGTTGAGGACGAAGGAGAGGCATATTCATATAGACAGTTTATTTATTTATTTATTTATTTATTTATTTATTTATTCATTTATTTATTTATCTATTTATTTCTCTCCCCCTACCATAATAATTACAATATAAATATCTATAAATAAGGAAATATAGCAAAAACGAGTGCGGGAGTTTGCATACACCGAGAAACAGATGAAAGCACGAGGGCGCAGGCCGAGTGCTTTTATTGTTTTGAGGTAGTTGGAACCCCTGATAAAACACGAAGCACGAGTTTTTGAGATGACTTCTCAAACGCAACAATAAAAAATATGCGGTGATACACTTTTTTTTTCCATGAAAGAACAATGACTTTGCAGCCGTGCAATTTTGCATTTTCCGTAACATTACGTTAACATGAATGATCAGGTCGCACAGCTTTCCACCAGCATTGATGAAATGGATACAGTAACCTTGAATTTCTGGCTTACCAAGTTTGTGATGGAAGTGGCCAAGACGTCGGGGGAGAGATATCTACCGAAGTCCGTTTATGGACCGTTTATCCGACGCTACCTGGAGGAGAAGAATGGTAGAGAGGCCCTTAAATCGTCTTGATAATAACAATCGAAGGTGAAGTGAATAGCTATCATTTGTTCGATAATAATGTACAGCTATGAAACTTATAGTTTTTTTTTTTTATCGTCTCGTTCAAGGGTTCACCCTATTTTGTCAAGCATCTGTGAAAATCAAGGTTAATTATATCAAATAATATTCAGGTCATTTTTGGAATTATTGTTAACGATGTATTATTAGTGAAAAATGCTCAATGTGTGATCAAAAATCACGTTTGATCTCAGATCAAAACCTTACGAATTTCATCTGAGTATTCATTGGATATCAAGGTTCGTGCAAGTGACCCAAATATCCCTAATTTATTGGCTGTGACCCTAGTAATGAATAATTAATGAGTTCGAGAAGGAGAGGGAAACAACTGCAGCGAGCACCACTTAACATCTAAGTTGTCTGGCAATTTACATTTATTTTGTACTCAAATCTGCAAAGGTAAAAAAAAGATTGGAAAAGTGACAGTGAAGAATTATTTGATGAAAGCTTGTTATCTCTTTTGTGCTTCATTGTTTACGATCAAGGTTCTTCCGAAAAAGGTTTGAAGTGAACTGTTAGAAATTTATTTAATTGCATATGCTTTGTGACACGGATTGTGTGTCTTGTTTTCACGCACGCAATTGAAGTTGAAAGGGTTTTTTGCCTCTAATAGCAAATATGTTGTTTGTTTCAATATTTTTTTTTTTGCTGGAAAAGGTTTTTGTGAGATTTCCAGCCTTTGTGAATTTAACATGTTGTGTAATTTCGAGCTTAACAAATTTGCATACATGCTTGTGCAGCCAAAAGTACAATAACAAAATTGAACGTAGCAAAAATCTCCCAAAATGTTTTTGAGTTTAAACTCTTGGTGTGGGAATCAGACCCCACATCCTAATTCCTCCATTGGCGCGTAACCACAATTCCTTGCACCTTTAATCTTATCGCGACCACAATTTCTTGTGTTATCTACTGCCGCTTCTGGTATTCTATTTGTAAATTTCCTTTACTTGAGTGAAAAATGTAATATTTAGCACTCTATTATCCCAGGCAAGTGTGTCATAGGTTAGGCTTTTCACGATAGCCTCGGATGTATAGCAAGTCATATGCATGGCAATACCACGTATATCATACAATTCAAGTCTTTCGCTGCCGCAACTTCGAGGCAGCTCTCTAATCGGTTATCGGTTTCAGTATTCATACACTTATTCATTCAGTCTCAACATTGGCAACATTATTAGAGAACAAACAACTGTATTATGCACTTACCTATACTCGAACTCGGACCCTATAGTCCTGTGTCTTCTTCAGCGACGAACGTGATCAACCCTTTACTCGAACTCGGACCCTTTACTCGAATTCGGACCCTTTCCTCGAACTCGGACCCTCCAGGGCCCGCTTGTTCGAAAGCCGATTAAAAGCCTGAGAACGGATTTTACCGTCAACATATACACCTTGCAATAGGCCATTTCCGAGATCATTTCTGCCTCATCTTCAAAGCGAGTCTAAGTGCGAAGTTTTTGTTATGAAAATTAGTTTTCATTCATATGTAAAGTAGAAAGTGGCCAGCGGTCAGCATGAGAGCTGGACGTGCTTTAGCTCGCTCTCTCCTTTTTCTACTATTTTCGACTTTTTGGGGCGTTAGTGTTTCATCCAACATCGCAATATGCCCGCCGATATTTAGTGACACCTCTTTTGGGACTGTTGGCGAGTTTTTACATTATACAGAAGTCCCACTTTTGAACTATATTTTTGTCAAGTTTCGTTCGACAAGCGGCCATCTTGGTTTGTTTAAGCGTAAGAGGCGTTTCTTCTTTCGTAAAATTAGCTATTATAGCAATTCACCTACCTCATTCCAACTGGATAACTTATTGTTATGTGGGGATATTCATCCGAATCCTGGTTATGGCAGTACATCGGCACACGACAACACTACTCGTGTTAAAAGAAAGCAGCCCAGGTGGAAGCATCCGTGTGGACTTTGCTCTAATTCTGTTCGCTCAAATCAAAAAGGAATTCTCTGTGACGGCTGTTGTACAAGGCACCACATCAAGTGTATCAACATGGATATTAGAACATATATTGAATTGGGTTCCTCTGATGAAACTTGGTACTGTTCCAATTGTACTTTTCCCTTTTTAAAACTTCACCGATTCGTTCGTCGAGGAATCTACTTCGGGAGATATCAATGCCAGCCTACAGTCGTCGCTTTCAGGTTCTACCGACGGTGTGCGAAATATTTTTCCCAAAGTTTTATTTTTAAATGCCAGAAGTATACGGAACAAAGTTTTTGACCTACAAGCATTGCTACTTATGGACTCGTTTGATGTTGTTGTTATAGTTGAGACATGGCTGGATCGTAACTATCAGGACTTTGAACTCAAGCTTGAAGACTATAATATTTTTCGGAAGGATAGATGTAATAGACGGTGTGGTGGAGTGCTTATAGCTGTCAGGAATCATATTTCTTGTATTCACAGGTCTGACTTGGAGGTTAAGTTAGAGATGATAGCTCTTGAAATTCGTCCAAACCCTACTATTTGTGTACTCCTTTCTGCATTTTATAGACCACCGGACGCAGATGAGTTATTTTTGTCACAATTTAGGGAGTTTTTGGTTAAATATTATAGAACAGGTCTTTCAAATTTGTTGTACTATATTGATTGGAATCTTGGATGCCCTACGAAGCCACACCCTGAAACTGAGGATTTTTGTAATATTTTGGATGATTTCTTTTTGGTACAAAAGAACCTCCATGCAACTCGAGATCTAAGAAATTCTGGACCCTCTGGCAATATTTTGAATCTGGTCTTAACCAATAATGACATCCTTGTTGACGATGTAGTGGTGCAAACTCATGTATTTGACTCAGACCATCATCCACTTACCTTTAAGCTTCATGCTGAGATGAGAAGGCCTAATAATATTCAGCGAAAGGTATATTGCTACAAAAAGGCTGATTTTAAAGGTTTGCAGGAGACCTTACAATCTATTCCCTGGAATCTAGTTACATGCGATAACTGTATTGATACAGGTCTGATAAAGTTTCAGGATCTTCTGTTTGCTGCTGTCAATCAACATATACCACAGATAACACTCAAGCGACGCTCTAGGCCTCCCTGGATTTGAAACGATATAATGAAACTAATTAGGAAGAAGAGGAAATTATGGAAGGGGAAATCTTGTGAGACACAATTAGTCCTCACTCATCATCAATGGGTCACAGCTTTGGACGAGGGACGACAGGTGGATGTTGCTTTCTTGGACTTCTCCAAGGCTTTTGACAGAGTGAATGATTCAATCTTACTGCGGAAGCTCTGTAGTTTTGGAATTTCTGGCTCCCTACTACAGTGGTGTGAGAGTTACTTGAGTAATCGTTGGCAAAGAACTGTGTTGGATGGTGTCTCCTCCACCTGGT
>NC_090885.1:7364674-7374674 GCF_036669925.1 Montipora capricornis
AGTGCTAAGTATCTACCTCATATGAACCATGTGAGCGTTAGCCCTACTGATGGAGATGGGCCCACACATGGACAGAGAAAAACTCTGACCAGGGTGGGAATTGAACCCACGATCGAGCAGCGGTGATCTAACCCGAAGGTCGTGGGTTCACTGAATTCCCACCCTGGTCAGAGTTCTCTGTCCTTGTGTGGGCCCATTTCCATCAGTAGGGCTAACGCTCACATGGTTCACATGGGGTAGATACTTAGCATTTCACATTACACTCTAATCAGTTAAGTCTGTTCAAATATAAGTGCTACACGACCAACGTTTAAAAAAACGTAATCCCTCCTTGTACTTTTGCATACATATGCACGTGCATTAGACGACATTTGAAGGAAACTGTTCCCCAGAGTAACGTCACGTGGTTTGAAATGGGCAAACAAAACGTAGGTCCATTGGGGTTAACGATTAAAACAAAAACAAAAAAACAGAAAAATGATTTGATTTGAATAAAGAGAAACTAGCAACGGGGAATAAAATTGGACAGGAAATACAGACAAACAAGTAAATAAATTGGAAAAGATAAATTTAAGGAAAATAAATTTACTGCGGAGATTATTTTAATAATCAATGATTAAAATGCAAATGCAAGATATTTTTTACCAACATTTCAACATTTTATTCATAATTTATTTGTGATCAGCGCTTGCGCTGGTGAGCGGACGTGGAAAATTTTGCTCCCTAAACTGCTTGCTATTAACTTTTGATTTTTTGGAAGTAGCTTCGTTTTTTCATATCTGCAATGGGAGAAAAAAAAGTAGAAGAAAGAAAATCAAACGCTGAGGAGCGAGATACAGTCCCTAACCACCGAGCTTCAGTCACTCAAGAGCGAAAGATGGCAGCCGATCTCGCAATCCTACCTTTGACCAACTCAAGTAGAGTCGAGCGTACAGTTCACCAGCGATAAGTATGATGCTCTTAAAATCCATGAAAGATGCTGCGGTGTCAACTAAAAAACATTTGCCAGACGTATGCGCATTACTGAATTCTTTCACGAAAGCACTACTGACTATATATCCAATCCTTTCCACCCTAAAAGTCTTTGGACACCTACTGACAGAGACGCTGCTCTTAGTGCATTCCTTCAAGCCAAAAAAATTAAAAATTATCTTCTTTCAACCAAACCCAGACGCATCGTTGGCAATCTTCCTACAGCCCAACGACACGCCATACGCAAACTCAAAAACAGACATGACATTGTTATCAAGTCACCTGATAAAGGCTCGGCGACCGTAATAATGGATAAAACTTGATACCTGGACGAAGGTTACCGATAGCCCAACAACCCCACCCTTTACGAACGATAAGATACCGACTTACTGACACCATACAAAAACGAGTTACAGAATACATAAATAAAACGAACTTATCGGCAAGAAAAACAGACAGTACCTCCTACAAAACAAACCCAAAGCCGGACGCTTTTATATATAAAGACAACAATCCCGAACGTCCTATAGTCTCTTCCAACAGTCACCCCACTGAAAGCATTTCACAGTTCGTTTATTTCTACCACAAACCACTAGTCTTCCTTTTACCGTCTTGCATCAAAGACACAAGTGATCTTGCCTCTCTCAACAGACTTCCTCACAACGTTGTACTTGTTTCACTCGACGTAACATCACTGTACGCCAACATACCAGATAATGAAGGGATCGACGCCTGTCGTAGTTTCCTTCAAAAACACGCCAATCCACGCATCCCTTCAGAGACCATTTGCGATCTCATTCGCATGATCTTTACCATGAACAACTTCGCATTCAACTCAGAACATTATCTTCAAAAACATGGCACTGCTAAGGCAACGAGGATGGCCCCTTCTTACGCTAACCTCTTTCTGGGTAAATTCGAACAAAACGCTCTCGGTCACACACCTTATAAACCCCACATATGGTTCAGATTTATGGATGACATTTTCATGATTTGGACCGAAGGCCCAGAGAAACTAAAAATGTTTGTCGATTATCTTAACAACCTGCATTCCACTATCAAAGTCATCACATGTTCACGGCCTTTCTAGGCTAACAGACAATTCCTGGATGTCATGGTTTCAGTCAAGGATGGCTCCATAGAAACAGATCTTTACACCAAACCCACTGACAAACATCAATATCTTCTCACTTCATCTTGTCACCCCCATCATGCCAAACGCTCCATCCCTTACAGCTTGGCCCTCCGACAACGCCGCATTTGTTCCAGCCTTGACACATACTTACAACGCACAAATGACCTAACAAACTACCTAGCTAACCGTGTTTACGACAGAAACTTCCTCAAAACCCAAATACAGCGGGCCTCTGACATTCCCCGGTCTGACGCGCTTAGGAACACAATGACAAGACGAACTAAAACCACTCCTTTTGTTATCACATAGAACCCACCACCTCCAACATACTTTATTGAGGGTCTGAATGGGATTAACCGACTAAGCCGGGCAAAGGGCGACAAATACTACCGACCACCAACAAAACGAGAAAAAAAAATTACCGACTACCGACAGAAAAAAAATTAACCGACTGCCGACATCATCGATATTTGTTTTCAGAAAGAAGAGATCAGAAGAGCATTTTGCTTTTTTTTTTCTAGTTTAGGAGGTAACCACATTAGAGATAACTATAGAATTACCTGTCATCTTCTTACTTTTTGGGCGGAGAAGAGCGCGGTTTCCAGTTTCGCAAACTAACTTCCGGTACTCCAGCCCACGAAATCTCCCCCTGAAATATCGTAAAAGTGATAATGAGCTTTTTTTTCCGAAAAGGCGAAGAAGTCGGAATCGCACGCCACTGTAGCCGGGTTCCGGTTGATGAAGATAAACACACAAGAGTATTGGAATTGAAAAAAACATCTGACAGAATTTTTGGGTTTGAAGGAGCAAGCTCTTCAGTTTGGAATTGGCGGTTTCTCGCTTGACAAAATCGTCCACGGGCAAATGCGAGAACTTTGCCATAATAACAGATGGGCAGTGGCAACTAGAAAGCGCAAACTTAATATCTGATGAAGGCAGCAGTGAGCTCAACGGTAATTCGTAGAACGCTCTATTAGTCTGAATAGTATTAGTGCAATCGTGAACGAGTCTATAAAGCGTAGATCTAGATGGGCAGAAAAGTACTATACTCATGACAGGTCGTACTATCCTATGCTTCAATCTGCCGTGCCCCTTTCAGCTGTTGAAACGATAGCACCTTTGCCAAGTTAAGGAATAACACCAGGAATGGAGGAACTTATGAAAGAATGGCCAGAGAGGAACAGAGCAGTACGCCAACGGAGTGAGACAACAACAGATAAAGCTGGGGCCTTGCCGCCTGCTGTCTACGCTGTTCAACCCACCGTCAACGAGTCTGAAGAGAGACTTCCATTCCCTGAGGAAATCCATATCATTTGATCAACATGTTCGAGGATCACAAAGAGGTACAAATTGAAGAATATGAGACAGATTCTGATGACAACGAAACCGAAAATGAGGCACATCTACAGCTTGTCAAGAGAGCGTGTATTACCCGATCCGGCAGCCGACTGTTGGTGCATTTTTGCGTCTCGACTTGTGACTGTAAGTAGTAAATGACCGTTGTCTTTATGACGCTTGCAACGATATTCTTACTCCAAGAGAGGATACTGGGACCAAGAAGCTGGGGTATATAGATGGTTTTCTCAATGACATGATCAGATTCTAAAATCAAAATCGCAAGGTGTTTTGAATTTCTATCTATAGGAGGTTGAAGATGACTTAGATAAAAGTCCTTTTGCAAGTTTACAGTTCCATGACATCCTTCGTTTCGAAAATATAGCCCATTTGGAATTTCCGAAATGTTACCTTGCGTGACACCATGGTACAAAGTTATTTGGTTGAAAAAATGTCTATGCCTATGAATCTCAGCAGTCGAAGCGTTTCAGGTATATTAGAAGTTGTGTTCATACACATGTATTTTATTTCATGAGCAAAAAGTAAGCTCTTTGATCGTTCGTGTTGATTTCTAGCAGCCATATTGGTGCACAACAGTGGTGTAGGTGGGGGTGAAGGGGGTTAAAACCTCCCGCCTCCTGTACCTTGCTTTCCCACTTCCCGTTCCTTTATATCTCCCGGCTCCCGCCCTTTTCAGTCCTGCTCCCCGCCCCCCTCAAAACTCATCTTGGTCATTTAGCTACGTACTTCTTAAGGACGTTCGCGCCCAAAACGTTCCCACGTACAGATTTTCTTAAAACTTGTCACGCAGAAAGGTAATGATCTACTTTTGCCAAAAAGGCAAAAAATAGTGGGGGGTCACCATGCTCGTTTTTCGAGATCATGAGGTGCACTTTTAGAAGCTTGCGTTATTGTAAGACGATCTTAGCTTACAACTGTCAGCAATAAAAAAGCTACATTAGTGAAATTTAGATCAGGTAAACGTACTCAATTCAACATAACTAATATAACTAAACAAACCTTTGCAGCTGATGTCTTTTTCTGAGGTAATATAGACCTTGAAAAACGATACATATTAGTTTAAGAAAGAAAACTTCGGTCGCACGAGAGCATAAAAGGCGAAATATTTGTAACTTCTCACGTACAGATTTTTTTTGTTTTTTGTTAAAATAGACAAAATCAGAAAAGGAAGTGATCTACGGAAAGAAAAATGGGGGTCACCGAGCATTCAAGAGAGTAAAATCGCTGCGAAGTTCTCAAAGCGATTGTCTTTTCGCACTGTCACGCCATTGCGTGACATTTCCGAGAAGACCTGGGTCCACAGCTATCCCATAATGCCACATGCTTTCACGTTCCATTCTTGTGGAAAATGTTTGCACCTTTAGCATCGTGTTTACCTTCGTGGTCTGCGATGCATGACGTATGCGTGACATGCGTGAAAAAATGCGCAGTAGCAATGGGCGCGAACGTCCTTAAGTGATGATGGTCTTAATTGTTCCAACTTGCAGTTCTGAATTGTCTCGTGTTCTGGTAAATAAACGTTTCCTGGGGCAGATCCAGGTTTTTAGAAATGGGGTCCGATTAAAGGTGCCGGGCGGCGCCCCGTTTGGGGACCCCTGGGAAATTTTGGCATTTTTAGTCCTCGGACACGCGATTTCCGGCATTCTGAGGCAAAGTCAGCGTGTTTTAATTTCTCATTTCTTAAAGTTAAAATTCCAATATTTTTTGCATTAAAATATAACAGAGCTGCGCAAAAAAGATAAAAAGTTATACAATGTATACCTCAGATCAAATTTTCATTTATAACGGCTTTGATAAAAGGTAAAAGTATACTGCAGTTAAACTTTTTTAAATTTTATGTTTCATCAAAGACGAGATCCACACCAAACATTCTTGGGGGTATCCTTCCGCAAAATGCTGAACTACAACATCATAGTTCACGGGCTTATCGTAGTGAATGTTCATCAGAGCCAAACCCGACAATCTTTCCGTTGTCATAATGGTGCGCAGATATCCTTTGCCGTGTCTCATTGTCGGCTGATGTGACTGGCGTAGTGCAAACAATTCGCAGCAAACAGTTCATGTTAGAGAAAATGTCTGGGTCACAGGCCTGGTGAAAAAAGAACCACATTCGCAGTGAACCAAAATATTCAATACCGGTACTCATTTGTTTCTTAATCAGAAAATGTTTTAGCTACATTGAACAGCAGCGAATTAAGCCAAACTATGAATACGATGTACTTATTATATATTTTTACAAGTTTTTGACCCTAGGTGTTATAATGTAGGGGGTTCGATCGAACCCCCTGAACACGCCCCCAGTCCGGGGATTGTTGGAATCATAAAGTCATTAAAATGTGGAAGTGGGATATTAGGAACTTGCAGCGAAATATCACCACGTAGTGAAATCTTTAGGTCGTTCTGATTCAAGGTCAAAGACCTAATGCATAAATGGAGGCCAAAACAATATTCTTCTGTTTATGTGCACATTAGACACACTAGCCTCGTTTGCATGGACACAAAAGAAATGTTTCTTGAGAGCGAGGCTAGCGAGTCTAATTAGCACATAAACAAAAGAATACATTTTTGGCCGCCATTTATGCATCCGTCTATAAGGAGAAAGCTCCCAAGAAGGTCTAAAAGCACGGAGTCGTTAGGCGCATTGAGGTTAGAAAGGCGCCCTATAAGCACCTATATATTATTATTATTATTATTATTATTATTATTATTATTATTATTATTATTATTATTATTTATGCGTGCTCAGCCCACATGGTTGCCCACTGATTTATCGTCGATCAGGTGAGTTTATTATAGTTTTTTCAACAGTGTTTTCATGCTAAACGCAATTTTATCGATCGCTGGAAGTAGTCATCAAGGTCACGAACGTTTTAGTGAAATTTCCAGGGGAAGGCAATGCTTCTTTATGGGTTTTTCAGCGCTGTTGTGTGCACAGTCGCTTCCAGTGCAGCACTGGGATACTGCTACAGTTGACCAAATTTTAATCGAAGGAGACAGGATGTACTTGAATACACTTGAAAGTCAAAGAATTCCAGATACAGACACGTTGCCCCTGATTTACCTGCCAAATCAAGCTCGCTCGACAGTTCAATCGCCCGCCATTGAGGTCACAGAACAAAATCAATCGCCCGTTGAGGTAACAAAATCGCCTTCTGAGGCAAATGAATGTTCACAACATTACCCTTTAAAAGAGAGCATTGACCTCACTATGATTACATTTTCAACTTGTATTTTAAAATGCAAGGGCGGTGTCTTCTATTTCCAAATGCATCCGGTATTTTCATATTTAAAGGAGAACACTCACCTCAGTATGATTACATTTGTTCACATTGTGTATCCAAAAACTCTTTTGTCTATTTGGAGAACATTGATACCACGTTTTCTTTCTGTTACATGGTTATTACATGACTGGGAGAATATGTGGAATAAAACAAGTTATTATAGTTGCATTCTTTTGTTGATTACCTATTATGTTTACACTCTTTCCTTCCCTTGCTATCACTAGCTTTCTTCATTTTTCATATTGAGGCATTACTTTCTCTCAATGCGCAACAAAATGTCCAGGAATAAATTGTTATTATAAACGTCAGTCATCATCTTTGTTATTGTTACCTTTCTTTTTATAACTGACTTCGCAGCACTTCGCTTGTTATAAGTAACTTCTAGTTTTAACCATAGTTATGAAACGCGACAAGTTTCTTTGTTGTAGGTGTTTGTTCTCTTTTTGGCTTTGACCGTGAACACAATCGCTGTTTACTCCGTACTGAGCAACAAACCAATAGAAAGATTGTGCATGATCGTGGACTTTCCAACCTAAATCTTGGCATCTTTGTTTGCAACTTTGATGTTTGCCGAGCTTCCAAACCATTCCATCTATTAAATATGTTTTAACGAACGATAAAGTAGTACTACGTACGCAAAAGTGACCTAGGATTTTCAACCCCTTGGCCTCTATGTACAACCGGTAATTACATGGGGTCTAACTGGACACAATGTGACGTGGGATTCTAGAAGCTGGCCACGTTAACCATTCGGTGGAGTTTCGTTGTTACCGTGGTTGCATATGATAATTAACAAAGTGCACAAACCGCAATTTGTTTCATTATGTGAATCGTGCAAGTCACGCACAGAGGTGCAAAATTAGGTTGTAATGTTAATGTTAAGATTTCTTCTAGATTGTCGCATTTGTCAACGTTGCTCAATTAACCGGTAACGTACGGTGGCCCACAAGGCTCAAACACAAAGAAAGAAAGAAAATGCAAATAAACCAAAGGAAACGCCAATAAAAAAGAAAATGCAAGTTGGCGAAGAAATAAGCGCCGTTTTAACAACAGGCCCATGTTAAATGTCCCGGGGACTCGGGAATGGACAGTCCATTGCGAGACCCGATTTTGGCAACGGCCGAAAGGGCAGTCCCAGCCAGGATTCCAACCTAGGACCTTCCGAAACTCCGGTCGGATACTCTCACTTCAAGAATTCGGTGTTACAGTGGTCGTAAGTTCGAATCCTGCCAAGTACTGGGATTTTTGTGATGTCCTTTCGCAGGTCGTCGCCAAGCATCCAGCTTAATTTTAAAGTCTCTATTGATTAAAATTTGGTCCACTAAAGAAGTATCCAAATTCCGCACTGTACGCGGCTTTGCACACAACACACACGTAAAAGAGCATTGTTCTGCCCTGGAGAGACCTTAATGAATACTTGCAGGCATTAAGTTGCGTCTGATCAAATCAACATTTCTCAAAGGCCAAACCAGGTAGGGCTATGCGTGCACATACGTGGCAGTTGCTGCCCCTGATCTTAAATGCTACATACATCACAGATCATCGCGCACGAAAAAAAATCCTGAAGATCGCGAAATACTAGTCACAAATTGTTATTGCTGCTGGCCAATGCTGGAAGCAATGAGCGCTTTCCATTTGAATGGAAAAACTGGGGATAATTTTTCTATTCAACGGAACAGAACAATTTCCGTCATTCAAAACGGCACAGGACGAGAGTCTTCCTTTCGCAAGGGGTTGCTTTTTCTCTCTTTCTTCATACGAGACTGGATACTGTACTAACGATTTACAATAAACATTTTCGCGGCCAAAAGCCGCGCTTTTAGTTTATCAAGGAGGGTGGCACGAGTGGGACGCTTTAGAGGTACACCTGTAAAGGTACTTTTTTTTTCCCGAAAAGTTTCTACTGGAAACGTCAGTTCCATTTGATTTTAATATAACCGGAACAAGGTTTTCCAGGAAAGAGCCAATAAGAACGAAGTATCGGACAAGGCACGACAGATGAATATAATCACTTCACCACAAAGTTTGGTCAAGAATCATTGACCGCGAGCAGTCTCTCTTTTGCTCGAAATTCCGCCGAGAGGCTTCGCCCCTCGGATATCACGTTCTCTTAGCGGATTTTCGAGCAAACGAGAGAGTGCTCTCGCAGTCTACAAAAACACTGATTTACATCCTTTTTATCCTGCTCTTCCTGGCCTGGGTTCTTAAGACATCTACAGGAATAAAAATTAGTCACAGAACCTGCGTGATTCTGTAGCAAAGTTAACGAAAGCATAACTTTGCGTGCCACCAACTCTATGTAAAACGTCTTCATACAAATGATGGGAAGATGGTGGATTAGGAGAACTGACGATTGTTGACCCAATTACATTTTTTCCCAGCTACAGACCTTATGCATAAATGCAGCCAATAAATCATTGTTTTGTCTGTTTACAAATTTTGAACAAATTTAATAAAATGTCTGTTGTGAAATCCATCAGGTTGGCCTCAATTACATATACACAACAGATAAGAAACGTTCTTTATTTATGCATATGGTCTACCCTTACACTGCTCTTACTAAATGAATGTTTACAAAATTCTGTCGCTTATAAAACTCGATCCTTTCAAGATACAGTTTCAAACATCTATAACTGAAATCGCTTAATTGTCTAGTTTCAATGATACATATTCAAGGTTGTGCCATATACGAAACCGTGTTAAATCTCTTTTTAAGGAGACAGCTATATTTAACATATACGTGCTTTGCAAATTCACTTGAATCCGATAACACGGGTTCAAAATTTTTTATCGGACGCTTGATTCAAGTTTTCCTTTCATGTTTGGCAGGTTTGGTACTGTTGTAGAGCTCTATCTGCCTACTCTATCACCATATACGAATTAAGTCATAATATTTAATCCCGCAAAGGAAACCGAGAATGAATGCGTTTATTAAAGTCAGAGAGATCGTACTTATCGACTACAGTCTTCCATTTGCCATTCAGTACAAAATCCTGTCGGTTACATAATTCGTTCCTTCCAAGATACAGGTTTCAAAACATAAGTCATTGAAATCGCTTAATTCTGTGGTCAACATGTCACGTTCGTCCACAAAATGTATACACGCGTTTGTCTCAACATCCTCCGCCATTTTTGTTTGATGGTAAATCGCGAACGACGTAAATCATTACGTGGGAATTCGCTTCGCTGTCAACATTGGTAAAAATGGGGACATGTGATTGGCTATCAGTTGACCCTCGTGGGACTACCGGATCTA
>NC_090885.1:7379674-7382174 GCF_036669925.1 Montipora capricornis
CATTTTCAGACAAGTGAATCCGGTCGTTTCAAACGAAAACCCGTTCGGCCGTAGTAAAAGTGGATTTCAAACACCGAATTTTGCCACCTGTTATCGTCTAATTGGCATGTAATTTTCGTTCTATAAATCCACTGCCGAGCCAAAAGCAGCAGACCAGCCAATACATATTTCTCGACGTTCTTCACATCCACGGTTCAGGGCGAACGGGTTTTCGGGTGATTTAAATTAATTCATTACGAGTTACGGGTTACCTGTTCTTGAAGTTTGCTCACTGGGGTGTTAGGATCTCGGTCAGTTTGCAGGGTAAACAGCTTTGATTGTAGACTGTCGACGCGTTGTTGTAACTCCGCGTTTTCCACCAAAAATTTGCTCTCGCTTTCGCGAAACTGACGTTCCAGGAGCCCGTTTCTCGAAGGTCCCGAAAACTTTTCGGGCCCGAAAAGCCATTTGTGAAATTGCCAACCGCTTGTTTTGGAAAGCCGATCTTTTAACATGTATTTAAGACAACAAAAAGAAAAATAACTGTTAAGTTTGACGAATTCAATCCTCTCCTTTCTTGAGATACAAAGGGAATTGGGACACCCGAAAACGTCCCGTAAAGTTTCGGGACTTTTGAGAAACGGGTCCCAGTTCACGTATTTGCTTGCGGTGGCTCATTTCCTTTTTTTTGTACGAGAGCGTAGCCCGTAGCCGAGTACAAAAATCTGTACGCTACTGAAGACGCTGATAACAACTTATCGTCTAAAAGTAGAATTGCTTCCCGAAAGTCACGTTCTAACAGAAATTTCCACAAATAGTTGGACGCGCAAATTATGTTTACATACTGGCAAGTCAGTCTCAAGTTACAAATATCTACGATGCCAACATATCTAAAAATATCCAACAGCACGACCTCCGGTAAACACAGCAGAAACGATTTTGGGGCTGTTTTTGTTTCGGTGATATTTGTTACGGCAAGCCTCCGGTCCTGTTGAGCTGGGGTTGTTTTGTTGACAAATGCGTTTCCTCGAGATTGGGCTTTTACAAAATATTTTTCTTTCTCTTCGTCGCAACTTCGTTGCCATCTGGTCAAATTTCTCCGACAAGAGGCACACAAACACGCATCGTCGCATGATGTTTCCACATTAAAACATTTTTTCACGTCTTCCACAATATTCTTAACAACGCTATACCAGCGCGACGACGATTTGCAACAACAGACGTAACATTTTTTTTGGGAAGCCATTGGCAATACATGTAGAAACATTTGAAGGGCTTTATTTTCTTTAATTGAATTTTCCGCCACAACACGCGCCGTGCGCTTTAATGCACACGCATATTTTTTCAAATTTAGCTCTGACAGATGAAAGCATTGATTGTCGTCATTAAGTTGCCCACCTGAAACGCTCGTGTGGTGTTTGTTCGACAACAACTTCTAGTAGACCTTCTAGCTTGTTTTGTAAGATAAAAACAATGGCGAACAGAAGGAATGGGAGCTCTTGGTCACTGTCTGGTACACATGAAGGCTATGGCGAAGTCGTCGATCCGTTCAAGGCTGTTTATGACGTGAGGAAGGAGAAGATTCAAGGTATTTACCAAACTAAAGGAATGGCCTGTTCTGTCTTCGTTAAAAAAGATGACAAGGAAGTGGCGTACTTTGTGACTTGGTCTGGTTTAACTAAACACTTTAACAAACCAGCTCAAATGAATCGCTTTTCAAGTGAACACGTTGGAGAATACTCGGGTACAGTCGATTGGAATTCAACCGTTGCGACGTTTGGTCATTTCTCGTTTCTTCCTGCGTTTTCTATTTTTAGCTCACTTCCGTCGAAGAAGGTGTTTGTTATTGCTTTTAAAGCAGTACAAGAACAAGAATTTACTTCGGACTTGGAGGCTTATTGCTTTGTTGGGCCTCAGAAACTTAAACTGAAATTAGAGTTCCAAAGAGACACTCGAACGCATAAACTACTGACAAGTGACACGAGTGGAAAGGACAGGAAGCTGGAGTGGTCTTCTGTGCTTGGAGCTCCAATCATTGTCAAAAACACAAAGATCTCAGCCCACAACAGTGGGGCCCGATGGTCTGTTGTGGGAGTAGTGGGACTCGGTAGGGAAGGAGAACTTTGTCCACATTTTGTTACGAATACAATATTTGGTGAGTATCGCTTGGTTTGATTTTCGGTCTGGTGCGGCGTACCGCAAGGGTCAATTCTGGGCCCTGTTTTATTTCTGATATACATTGATGACTTATGTAATGTGTTAAATGTTTTAGATTTTATACTTTTTGCTGACGTTACGATTTTTTTATTATCCCATAAAGATATAAATACTGTATCTACGACTTTTATTCTTGAAATGTTATAATTATCTGATTGGTGTTGAGCAAACAAGGTAAAGAAAGGAAAGGAACCTTATTTAAGTGTCTACTCGTTCTAGCGCTGGAGCGCTAATTGGGGACACTGTAAACTGAAATGAACAATGAAAGTAAATCAAGTCAAATGTTGGTTTTTGAGGAGCGGGG
>NC_090885.1:7384674-7387174 GCF_036669925.1 Montipora capricornis
AAAGGAATACTGTGGCAATATCTGAGGAAATAATTATACCATTACAGAGAGTGCAAATTAAGTTGTGAAATTATTTCCAGCTATTTTTAGCTACATAAATTTTTGTTAAAATGTTGATGTTCTTTCTGCCTTCTACACAATTCATGCAGATCTCATTCATGTCTTTTGCCTTCTTCCAACTATTTATGGCATGTCTGAATCTGATCTACTTACATATAAGATGTGCTAAATGTCTCTTTTGTCATTAAGGACCTTTAAATAACCAATAATCACCTGCTTCATTTCATACATCCCTTCAAAACAGGACTGTTCATACAATCTCTGCAAAGAATGTGCTTGATTCTCTAACTGAATACTTAGCATGTCAATTAAGTATGCCTTTGTCAATAGATTAGTTTACCTTAAGATAAAATAAAGACCACTATTATTATTATTATTATTATTATTATTATTATTATTATGATTATTATTCACATAACAGTACTCAAATAGGTTAGTGTTATCTGCCCCTCATTAAGGACGGTGTGTACTATTGTTATTGCGCATACATGTATGTTCTGCGTATCTCGAGATACTCGGGTTACCAAAACCAATGCTTGTAAACCAATACAGTGATATTTTTGTGTGGTTTAAAACTAGAAGAAAAAGAAAATTAGAGACAACCATGCATGTTTGAGGGAAAATTTTAAGCTTCAGTTTGAGAAAGAATGCCATGCATTGCTGTGTATTTTAAACTTTATACAAAATTAATATTATAATATTATTCATTGTTTATCTTTGAAAAATGTATTGTTACCCCCAATTTTCTTTTGGATTTCAATAACACTTGTTAAGATCTAAATTTCTTGCATAATCATAAACCGATACAAAAATACCTTTGAATTAGTAGGCACCATCCTTAAGAGCAGAGCAGTGTAAGCCTATATGAGTCTAATTATTATTCATGTTGTGAACATGTAATCCCATGACTTCTTTACAACATTTATTCAGAAGCAATTCTAGCATTCCTAAACAACTTTTCAAAAACCACAAATTGCACTCACCCAGTGCTGGCTTAACGCACTGTCCCCTCAGGTGGCCTAGGATGCTGCCGGTTGATGAGCAAAATGGTCTGTTGTAAAACAGAGTAAAATCTGTTTACTCTCACTCCCACGAGTCACTGGGTTTCAAGCAGTTTTTTGAAGATTTGAGTTAAACCTTTCTAATTTTTGAAATATCTTGGCTTTTCCTGTGCTAGCAACACTTGTCTTTGTTATAAATAATAATAGGATAATTTAGAGGAACAAACCAAAGTACTCTGAGCATGCAAAAAGTGGGATTTGGTTGTTAACTACAATTTTGTGGGAAGGAAAAATAGGTCTTGCTCATCAAGACTTACAAGATATTTTTTTACTGTTACTACAAAAGTGTGGTCAAGCATGTTGTCAAAATGAATTGCTACATATATATTTGAATTGTTTCCTTTTCTTACAAACTGTATTTTAATTTTAAGCAGAACAAGAACCAAGTGTTCACCCCTCTAATGGAGCAAGAATAATTAATGATACTCCAGGTATGATAGTATAGGCAAAAAAAAAAGAAAAAAAAAAAGAATTGTGCATCTGCTACAATTGCAGTTTCATTAGCAAATAATGAAGTGTTGTAAGTATTTGTTGTTGTTGTTGTTGTTGTTGTTGTTGTTCTCCTTTTTTCTACAACTCACCATCACATTTTTAAGGTTGACTTGCTGGGTATGTGTGATGGTAATAATATTGTCACATCAAGTTTAACAGGAATGTGGAAATTATGAGGTGCCTATTTGTTGAGAGGTAGTCTATCAGGTTTTTGAATCTGATTAATAATTGCTCATGTCTCAACAGGGCAGTCCGTGCCTAGTGCTCCCATCAGCCAAACCCCTGCTAATCCACCAGGTAAATCCATTTAATGCTATCCTGTTATCTGTTATCCAGAGTGAGAATTAATGTGAAATAATACCTGCGCTGGGAAGATTTATTCTACACTATTTAATGACAATGTCTTTTACAGTCAAGAATGAATTTTAAAGGGGCTAGGTCACGCAATTTTAGGCAATTTCAGCACTGATTGATCAGCATTGATTGAATGGTCATAGAATTAACTAAAATGTTAAAATAACTGTTCAAAACTATAGAAGAACTCTAACAAAACACAGGGAAGCCAAGAAGGGACGTGGATGGACAAAACTGGAGAGGATTGAAATGGATCTGGGCAAGGTTCTTGAGGATCTTGGCAAGAATTTCGAAGATCATTGAAGATCTTTGAGGATTTTTTATAAAGATCTTCAAAGATCTGCACTAGGATCTTCATGCAGATCTTCAAGGATTTTCAAAGATCCTACAAAGATTTTCACCAGGGAAGAGTGCCATGCATTGCTGTGTATTTTAAACTTTTTACAAATATTATTCATAATTTATCTTGAAAAATGTATGGTTACCCCCGATTTTCTTTTTGGATTTCAATAACACTTGTTAAGATCTACATT
>NC_090885.1:7394674-7409674 GCF_036669925.1 Montipora capricornis
CTCTACCATTGGCCCAGTGAAGTCCCAATCTGGTTCACTTTTAACCCACAATCTTTCAAAAGGAAATGAATTCAACTCCTAGTTTACCAAGATACGTTCACCTCTGGCTAATACTAACAGTTTATCAGCCCTGGATCTTTCCACTCAACTAGTCAATCACGTTTACAGAATTACTCCAGGCCTACTTTACAGTTATATACCGTCACTAAAGAGCTCCTATCCTATTTTTTCAAGCACTACATCAAAGTGGGAAAAGCTTGTGGCCCTGACAAAATAACTGGCAAAGAACTGCAAATGCTGAGTGATGTCTTCATTGATAACTTTCTTAACATTGCAAAGAAGAGCTTTGATGATTACACGTTTCCATCGCAATGGAAGACAGTAGAGGTTCACTGTAGCCATAAAAAGGGTAGTACTCTGGACTGTGGAAATTATCATCCAATTTCACTTCTAAATATACCAAGCAAGTTATTGGAAAGCATTGCTTGTTTTCAACTTTATTCTTTTCTGAACCAACACAATCTAGTTACTGCCTCCCAATGGGGCTTCAGAAAGGGTAGCTCTTCTGAGTTGCTCCTTTTCAGCATGACAGAAAAATGGAGGCTTGCTTTAGATGAAAGAAAATCAATTGGCATAATCTTTACTGATTTCCAAAAGGCCTTTGACTTTGTGTCTCATCAAATTTAAACTAAAAAACTCCAGGCTTCAGGACTATGTGGTGATTCATTTGACTAGATTGTTAATTACCTGAATAACCGCCACCAGTTTGTGTCTATTAATGGTACGAATTCTGAGAAAATGAGATTAACCTCTGGTGTACCCCAAGGTTCCTTGTTGGACCCAAGACTTTTCAGCATCTTTACAAATGACCTGCCTTTGTCCCTTGACTCAAAGATAGAAATGTTCGCTGACGACTCTACTGCCAATATTATTGGAAACTACATTGACTCCATTTGAATCCAAATTTAAAATGTCTTGCTTCAATTACTTACTTGGTCTAAATTTAACTCCATGTTCATCCATCCAGCCAAGTCTGAAGTAATGTTCATATCAAAAACACAATTCATTGGTCCAATCAGACTCATCACTATAGACAATAAACCCATCAATTGTGTTTCCAGTTCATCTTGCTTAGGGGTCAAACTTGATAACAAGCTTAACTGGTCTCCTCACATCAAAATGGTGACTACAAACTTCAACACAAAGATTTCTAAACTTAAACAGATGAAGACCTTCAACCGATCCACTTTGGAATATATTTATTTCAAAGGTATCTTGCCAAGTGTGACTTATTGTATATCTTTGTGGGGATCTTCCAACTTGTTGGCTGACCTCGAGGATTCGCATATCTGTGCTGCCAGACTGATTCACAATATCACCATACCTACCCCAAAACATGAAGTTCTCAGCATGACAAAATTGTCATCTATACATTATATATTGTATAAGAGAAGACTTGCCTGTATTGCATACCAACTAGGCTTTTCATAACTTAGCTCCTGATGACATCAACAATTTATTTACAAAGCACGAAACTTCATACAATTTAAGAGAGAATTTAAGATTGGAACTTGTGTTTTCTAAATCCAAAGCCTTACATGATTCTTTCACTCATCGTGCTAGCATTGTTTGGAACTGCTTTGTAACCTAGCTAGTGAAAGTCGAAGCCTAGCTACTCCTCTTTCTAGGCTAGCATTAAGAAATTCTCTAAACGCATAGACGAAATTACTTTCGTCACGAACTCTATTGCAACCAATAATATCATTGATGAGTTTGTCTTATTGATATCTAGTTTATTACTAGGGTTAATGCATTGTCTCAGTTATCTTAATTGTAATTAATATATTTATTTTTAGATAGTCATCTTACACTTATCTATTTACTTATGTATTCTTTTTATTTATGATGATTTACCTTGGGATGTATTTTTTAGATGTTAATCCACTAAAATTTTCCTCTAATAGCAAATATGTTGTTTGTTTCAATAAAATCTTTGGATGGAAAAGGTTTTTGTAACACATTCGGCTTTCGTTAATTCATTGTCTTGTGTCATATTCAAGCTTAACAAATTTGCATACATGGGTTGAAATTGACACCCCACGAGCAGTTTTCATAAAGATGACAGGAGGTCGTGTTATTTCTGGGAAATGATTAATAGGTAGCTATAGTTTTTAACGTCAGAAAAAGTTCCTGGTTATTCCAATTTATTGCTACGATTTACTAGAGTGAAGATTGTTTTCATTACTCATTGACATGAAGATTTTTCAACAATTTTATTATATCCCTTTAATCTAACCCAAAAACATTCAGATAGTCAAAAACTTCATACTTATTATTCTTTTCCTTTCCCTTTGTGTTTGTCAACATTACGATAATGCAGGTTGTGGTGAGCGCAACTATGTTTTTGCATCTCATAGATGTTTACTATATAATAGATTTTCAATTACAAACTCTGTTTTAATTAAAACAGACAAAGAAGGTTTCCTGACCCGACAGATGAAATGTAAATATTCAGTCAAAATATCACAACAAAATTAAAAAAACAGACAGAAGTTTCTTGGCTAAAAAGTATGTTGTTTTCTGAAAACGACGAATGGTTAACATTTTTCCCTGTAGTTCATTCAATGTAAACAAGAACGTTGACACAAGATGATCACATGCACCTTTGTAATTGCCTAGCTGGTGATCAATTTCTTCCTTTTGACAGAACATTGACCTTTTCCTCTTGATTCAAGGAAGTCAGAGACTGCTGAAATTTTATTGTTCTTACGATGTACTGCGCCATTAATCTTTCGCTGAGAATTGGAAATTTAGAGTTTTATGTACAAACTATGTTATTTTTTCTTCATCTGTCTTTTGCCTACCATGGCACCGTGCCAGAGGATTTTTTTCAAGGTCGGAGAGAATGCTTCGCGACTCCAAATCAACGGTCGACCGTTGACCGAAGCGTTCTCGCCAACCTTGAAAAAAAATTCCTCTGGCAGCCAGGGTATCTTTTAGCTTGCCTTTTACTGTCAATTCCCGGCTTTAATGTACTTTTTTGTTCAAATGTTAAGCCAAAAAAAGTTGCCCTGGCATCAGATTAGACTGAAGAGAAGAGGAATTATGAAGCAGAAACAACATGTACAGTCCTTCCATAGTGTATGCAATAAACGTTTGCAAGGAGTACATGACATGCAGGAAAACGACTTTTGAAAACGAGACAGGATATCTGGGGCAAATTTTATTCCTTTTTTTCGGGGGGGGGGGGAATGCGCTGTGTTCTCCCCTCCTTTTTCCCTGATAGAGGGCATGTGGGGGGGGGGGGGGGATTCTATCATTTTTCTCTTCCCCCTTCTTTCTAGAATTTCCGGATTTGTCCCAGGGACACAATCAACGTGAGAACATATAAGCCCAAGGACCACTGCTGGCACGACGTCTGGGTGACCCCTCAAATGGTATAAATGATACCCCCGCCCCCCCCCTTGAAAAAATTAACTGGAACGCAGCAGTTCAACACCACCCAACTCAGTGCCTTCTATTTTCGTGTAATACATGCCACAGACAACCCAGTTTACGTTCGTGTAGCGTCTAGTTGATGGGTTATGTCATGCATCAATTGATTTCGTCATCTGTGGTTGGCGTCGGAGGTTTGCATGATGGAAGCCAAAATGCAGTTTGGCCATTGTCGCTTAAAATGGATTCCGCAGAATTATGAAAATCGCAGTAAGTCAGCAGTCGTAGTAGGATGGCCAGAGCTGAGGAGTGATGTGCCCATTGTAATCCGAGAATATGTGACCTGTAGAGAAGAATTTTTTTTACATAATAGTCTCCTGTTCAAGGGTCAGCAGATTATCATCCCAAAGGCATGGAGACTGGGAATCATTGCAAGAAGCTATCCAAGTCATCTTGGCATTGAGACAAGTTTGCGAAAAGCCAGAGACATCGCCTTCTGGCCTGGAATGAACAGCGACATAAAGCACACAGTCACCCATTGAACCCAAAAGAGGTGTTGCAGACGTCGGAAATCCCAGATCATCCCTGGAATCATCTAGCCATAGACCTGTTAGAGGAAAGAGTAAATTGTTCTAGTAGACTACTGTTCAGACTTTCTTGAAGTTGAAGAACTCAGAGACACAACATCGTTGTCAATCATACAATTTCTGAAGGAACAGTTAAGCAGACATGGCATTCCAGATGTCTTACTCTCTGGCAATGGCCTGCAACTAACAAGCCACCAGTTCAGATCTTTTGCCAAAGAGTGGGAATACAAACATGTAACTTTTTTCCTTCACCATCATAAAGGGGATTTAGGGGAACAGGGCTGGCCATCATTTAGGGGAGCAGGGCTGGCGCAGTGGTGAGAGCACTCGCCTTCCACCAATGTGGCCCAGGATCAATTGCCGGACTGTACGCCATCTGTGTGTTGAGTTTGTTGGTTCTCTGCTCTGCTCCGAGAGGTTTTTCCCCGGGTACTTCGGTTTCCCCCTCCTCTCAAAAACTGACATTTGCAGGCATAGCTCAGTTGGCTAGTGTGTGGCTTTCGGTGCAAGTGGTCCCCAGCTTGATCCTCAGTGAGGTCTGCTTCGACTTTCGTCTGATCTGTGTAGCTATAGCTTTAAATATCCATCAAACGGAGCACTGACGGAGGGAGGGGGGTGAAAGGCGCACCGTCGGCTTCCGTTGATACCAGTTACGTAACTGAAGGAACTACTGACGTCAAATAAATTGACTTTACTTTACTTTAAAGCAATGGAAAAGCCAAAGCTGCGGTGTAAATTACCAAGAACCTGTTCAATAAAGTACTCCGCGACAACAAAGATCCCTGGCTTCCCTTGCTGGAGTACAGAAACACGACTGGGGAAAGCAATTGGATCAAGTCCAGTGCAGCGACTTATGTCCCATCAAGCAAAGATCTCTGTACTGACAGTTTCAATCCTCCTCCATCCTCAAATCAAGCAGAAGAGACAAAAAGCAAAGCTCTATCATGATCAATCTGCAAAGCCTTTACTGCAAAGTTGGCCAAGATGTCAGGGTCGCTCCAGTGCAGAAAATCAAGAGTTGGAAAACTGGAACGGTGGTCGGTCAGTTGTCAAACAGGTCTTACCTGGTCAAGACTGGGACAGAAACTATTCCTAGGAATAGACAGTTTCTCAAGCCACAGAAACAGCTAGCAAACAAAGCAGTTCCAGACAGTAGTGCCAACGTAAAAGGTCCTACTGTAGCTATAGTAAATGGTTTCTAAAGAGCAAGTACCAGTTCAGGTGTTCCTAATGCTATACCCAAACCTATGTCAGAACCCGTACCAGAGCCATCACCTGGTCCTCCACCTGTGAAGCAGACCTACACTAGGATTATTAAGCTACCCTCTAGCTGTAAGGGCTATCTCTCAATTTTAGATTGTTATGGACATCGATTTGCTGAACTCAAAGCTCTGTTATAGTGTCATTGTGATACACCCTTCCATATTTCTTATGTTTCTTAAAAGGGGAAGATGTTACGATATTGAATTATTTTGAATTAATTTTCTTGTTTACTTTTGTGGTGATTGTCGTGTGATCTTTGTATAGCCATATCTGTAGTAATAAAAATGTCGTTGAAAGCACATGGCCGTTTTTGGTTATCCTAGGAAAAAACGTTTGGGTCCAAGAGGCATTTATGTCAAGATGGAGTATCCTAGTGTTGTCCATTGCACTCAAAAGTGAAAAGCTCTTTAGAATATTTGAAGACATAAGATTTTTTATGATGCCTGAATTTTGAAATGAAAGGTGGTGTCTCTAATGCCATATTTACCTGTGTATTGGTCACCCTTCTGTAAGTTGACCCCTATTTTTGGGGCTCAAAAGTATATTTTTCTCATTTCTGAGAAGTTCTTCCAGGTGCAATTAAAGTAAACAGCTATAGCCAGTGTTAACAGGAGGTTTAGCATTGTCATGTGTACTTGTGCAAACAACAAGACAGACCTCTTTCATCATAGTTTTAAAACGTTTACACATGAAAATGCATCTTCCAGTAGTCAATTAAACTGACCTCATTTTATTTCTTAAGAAGTAGCTTGGTTGGCATCAGCACATGAGTGAAATGCTAGGGAAAAAGCTAAACAGTGTGTGGAAGGCTGCACAGTCGCAAACTCTCGGAAGTCATTAGCCCCAAAATTGAGAGTCTGGTAACAACAAGGATGTACTGAATATTTTGTATGCTGAAATATTGATTAAAAGTGCGTATGAAAGATGCTCGCAACTGATGATTTCTTAAAGTCTCCTCTTAACCATTGGCACCTGAGAGTGAGAGTTGATAGATTTTACTCTGTCTAACACTGGACAATGTCACTCGTCAACTAGGGTGTTTGAGGTGTCAATGTGTTAAACCAAATAAAAACCTGTAAAAACCTCCAAAAAGATTTGAATGAGGCACTTCACTTTCTGGAATCATCATTGATGCCATTTAAAGTAATACTTATTATTTAAAATAATAAGTATTATTTTAAATGGCTTCAATGAAGATAAAAGAAAGTGAAGTGCCTTGTTATTGGCCATGGGTTGAGAAAAATATCACAGAACTAACTTTATTTGTCTTTTACTCTCAGTGAGGTCACACAGAGCTTAATTGTGGTATTGTTGTGGATAAAATACGAAGTTGCAGTCGTGTCACCTCCCAAATGACTACCTATGAGTCTAGGGCGATTTTTGTAGCTAAATTTAAGGCTGCCACAATGAAAGGCCACCACTTTCAAGGGTAAAGATGGTACCAGAGCCAACTGTGCTCTGTCTGTATACATTCATTGACTAAATTTGGTCTGGTGTGATCCTCATTACAGATATTATCCTCAAAGTGATCCTCAGACTGGCTCGTGGAGGTTTGTGGGCTGCTGGAGTGGCCTTCGTACTCACAAGATATGCCAATGATCCTGTAACAATGGTTAAACTGTTCTATCTAGTCGCTCTCCCAGCAGGAGTCGTTTTGCGCCTAATGGTCCCTGGATCAATTAATTGCATCCTTCAAGTCAATGATTTGAATGCACTGCGTACTCTTTGGCAGAATTATCAGAGTGGCTTGCTTAAGAAAAACTTGGAATATGTTTTGATAACAGAGGATCTTTGCAAGTTGGCGAAAGGAGATGAAATTATTATGGATGTATTTCTGGAGGAGAAGATGTATCGTGATGTTTGTTTGGAACTCATTCTGAATCAGAAGAAGGGTAAGGTTTTAACAACTGATCACTGTCTTTTCTTCGAAGTTAAAATTTTCTTTATTTCTTGTGCTAGGGGATGTGACGACTGAGTGACATATATATAAACTTTGCCAGGTTTTTTAAACATCTTTTCGGGATGTTCACAGTGTTTTTGCAACATTAAAGGTAAAGTAAAGGTAAAGTCACTTTATTTAACGTCGGCAGTTCCTTCAGCTACGAGGCTGGTATCAATGGAAGCCGACGGTGTGCCCTTTACCCCCCTCCCTCTGTCAGTGCTCCGTTTTAAGGGGATTTAAAGCTATAGCTACACGGATCAGAGGAACGTCGAAACAGACGTTGAAGTCACCGAGGATCGAACCGGGAATCTCTCGCTCCGAAAGCCGCGCACTAGCCATCTGAGCCACGACTGCTCCCGTACATTGATGTACATTGTACATTGATTCTACAGTTGCTTAATTACCTCATGCATGTCATGCTAATGGTAGAGTCACTGACAGACTGTAAGAGTACGATACCCCTGAGCCTGCCACAAGACAAAGATGGGATGCTACTAGAAAATTCAAGAGACTAGTGGGTGCCAGCAAAACAAAAGGTCTAAACAGATTGCGTCAAAGTCAATTGACCGAGAAGCATGACTGTGTTTTATCAGTTAATAGCTAACGTTTATTCAATTAATCAATCAATCAATCAATCACTTAATTGACATGTCTAAGCCTTTAGCGTTCCACAAATGGTACACTAACTTTGGATACCTATTAAAATTAAGTGTCATAATTATAATAATTTTATGATTACAATGAGATCAAAAAGAAAATTACATGTAAAAAAGTGTAAGTTTAAGTAATCTCTCTATTATGTTTCAACTACTAAATAGAACAACTATGCAATCATGGTAATGTATTACTTATAATGTATAAATCAGCTGTTAAATTTGGCACAGTCTCAATTTGTGAAGCACACAAAAAATAGCTTGGAGGACACCCTATTTGCAAAAGCTGTCAAGTTTCGTTTCTTTATATTAATCTTAAATGATGCAAGAGTAGTACTGACAGTTCTCAGTAGAAGGTTATAAGGCACTACATAAAAATGGATCATTATAATAAACACTTACCGGTAGACAGAGGCCATTTTTCATTAATTTTGGTAATTTTCCAGGCACAATTACTTTCATTATTTTTATTTAGTAAATCCTTTTTAGCAGGGCTGTTTCATTGCTGTGGCGTTGTACGTTGTACAAAACTAAAATTTCTTGCAGCTGCTTCGTGCGTTTAGATACAGGTCATTGATGCTAACTGAGCACTAAAATTGCTTCCTATGAAATTGCACAACAGCGTGCGTCTTTCTTAACTAATCTAGCACTTCACATTACATAAACTCGACCATTGCTGGCGGCACTTCACATTAGCACTACACTTCACACCTAGCACTTCACCTTACACTCTATTCAGTTAACTCTGTTTAAAATATAAGTGCTACACGGCCAACGTTTGTTTAAACGTAACCTTTCCTTGTACTTGTACATGTTCATTGCCGTGACTTTAAGATCTTCAATTCCCACGGCCTGCTCCCGTCTGACCTTGTAGCTCAGTCGGTAGAGCGGCGGAGATCTAACCCGAAGGTCGTGGGTTCAATTCCCACCCTGGTCAGAGTTTTTCTCTGTCCTTGTGTGGGCCCATTTCCATCAGTAGGGCTAACGCTCACATGGTTCATATGGGATAGAAATCTAGCACTTCACATTACACTCTATTCAGTTAACTCTTTCTTAACTACACTGACTTCAGGTATCAGTAATGAAAAACAAAACTTAGGGCATTCAATGATCTAATACAATTGTGAAGGGCTCTTCCAGAACATGAATGATTAATTTTTGGGATTTTTAATTAGTAAATTCATTGCTGTGCAGTTGATTACCTTGATGAGCTGGAAACCTTGCAAAATGACACAAAAAATACTGGCAAAAGTCCTAGAGGGAACTTTTGTAAATGCTTTTCTAACATCATATTGAAGGTTGTTCTATTCTCTTTCGCTTCGCTCAGCCGAATAGAAAACATTTCTATTATACGTATAGAAGAGACAAGTAACAAACAAATAGTGGAGGAAGCCGCCAGCAATGGTCGAGTTTATTTACCAAAAACTAAGCCGGGGGCACAGTGGATACAGGTTACAAGCCAAGGAATATAAGAAAAAAGTCATATGCTATTTAAAACGACAATTAAAACAGTAAGAAAAAAACAGCCCCGAGTAAACTGGTCGGCGTCAAGTGGTGTGACATTCATGAGGAGTGGTATATAAAGGCCTAATTATCCCAATGGGAATTAATAGCAAGCAACCTAATTAGACACCTAAAAGAAATACATTTCTATTCTCTTTCACTTCACTCAGCCGCATAGAAAACATTTCTATTAGTGGAGGGAGCCGCCACCAATGGTCAAGAATAACAAAGCGTGTGGGAAGGCTTAAAAGGCTAAATACCAATATTAAGAGTAACTAAGAGCTGATGTTGAATATCTTCCCTACAGTAAGTAATTTTGGCCTTCTCGGACTTCCAATGACCATGCTTCTTAATAACACGACCAGGCAAATCGTTATTAGCAGCTGCAGAAGCACCTCAGATCCTGAGGGAATGAAGACCATACAGCTTAGTATTAAGGCCAATGGCCTTAAACTTTTCAATAAAAAGTTCTCTAGCCCTAGAATACGAGAGTGTAGAACCTGCACGGAGGGAAAAATTTCCATTTTTACCCTAAGACAAGGAACGGAACACGAACTCCATGGAATTAAAGCTATCCCCATTTAAATGAGCGTATCTGCGTAACATGTTAAAGGGACAAGTTGGATTGCCAGTTCTAGCAACTACCCTTGTTTACCCGGAACCATATTGTCGGTTTTACTCCTAAGAATATGCAGAGAAAAATACATATCCTTGAAATCAATGTCACACCACCTAATATTACAGGCCTCATTAAAACGCAAGAAGCCAGCGAAAGAAACAAGACAGAAACAGACATCTCAGATATCAGGCAAACTAGCATTGACTCCAGCAAACCTAAGAACAAGAGGATATAAATGTTCAGGGGCAGATAGGGAGTCTCTTTTTAGATGAAACAAAATCAGCAGAGACTCTCTTGCAGCCTTCCAAAATGGCTTTAACAAAACTACTGTTACATGGATTCGGGACATCACACGAATTATGGAAAAAATTAACACTATAAAAGGCGTAATTAATGGTAGGAAAAGATAACCTGATTGGACTAGGCTAATAAGATAAAGTGAAAAATGAAGAGTAGAAGCATGAAAACACGAGACTCCAGGGAAAGAGGCAGCCCATGCCTTCCACTTTTGAAATTTTGAGGATATCCTTTTACAGTCGAAGGAGCTTTACTTGCAGCCAGTACACCGGGGATAAGTTCTTCCAAAGGTCTCAAGGCATCGATTCGCGGACCTACAGCAATAGGCTAGTTTCGAATTGTGCAGCAACAAAAGAACAGTGTCGAGGTTCAGGGGAATAATTAGCATATTGTATTGTTCAAAACAAAGGAAAATGCAAATTATTCCCCTGAACCTCGACTCTGTTCTTTTGTTGCTGCACAATTCGAAACTAGCCTATTGAAGAACTTGTAAAAACACAAAAAAGCAGCACACTGTTAATACAAATAGTACCGGTATATTAAAATGAGCCGATAACAAACAAAAGCAACAAAACATAGAAAACAGGTAAAATTGCCAAAAGAAACAAAAAACTGCTGTGCAGTGGGAGACTGGACGGAACAAAAGTAACGCTGGTAGTTAAAAAAGCTATGGAGCGCCGGTAAAAGCATGCGCAAGAAAGAGTGTGTCAGCTTTACACCAAAAAGGCTATGAAGCAGAACACACTGGATCTAGGTGTGCAAAGAATAACATAAACCTCAAATCCATGGAGAATATGTCAATAAAGATACACGAGAGAAACCCAATAAGCATGAAGTCATTAAATATTGAACAATAATATCAACAAACGCTGCTTACGACAATACAAAAGGCTATAAAGCGTGCAGCATCAATAAACGCTATAAAGCGTACAACAATAACTAGCGCTATAAAGCGTACAACAATAACTAGCGCTATGAAGCGCATAACAACGACCAGCGCTATGAAGCGCACAGCAACAATTAGCGCTATGAAGCGCAAAAGACTAACCATCCAACAGTAAAACTAAAACCTCAGACTTGAATCTAAACGGACAAAATATTGTATTGTGACCATCCCGAGCAGGTGCAAAAACAAAAGAAGGGTCAGAAAATCCAACCACTTGACGAACGGAAGGCCTAAGGCCACCCATCGGAAACACGGTTGGCCAAAAAACTTCTAAAAGCCACTTGGGGATAACGAGAACGCCCCGAGCGCCGCATAACTCTAAATGAAAAATTGTACGGCTAATAAGATAAATAGGTGGCACCAACCAATTGTTCTCACCCGCCCAATCAACACTGAAAGCGTCCACACATTCCGCACCAGGACACAAAAATTTGGAATAAAACCTTGCACACTTGGCTAAATCTGAGGAAGTGTACCTATTGACTGTGAAGGGACCGAAGAGAGACGAAACGTATGCGAAAAAATCTGTAGAGACACTTCAGTCATCAAAATCAATGACTCTACTCAACGAATCAGCATAATCATTGAGAGACCTGGGGACCCACTCAATTTCAATCGACACATTATAAACGGCACAAAATTGAAAGATCTCAAGAGCGTGGCGCTGCAACCTGAGGGATTTACTGGCGATGAAGCATATTTGCTGTCCGTTTGCAATTTGACCTCGTTGCCTTGGATAAGCGACTTAAATGACTTAAGCGAGTAAAGGATAGCAAGCAATTCCTTACCATTGCTATCAAGAATAGATTCCATAGAGGAAAAAGCTTTGTAAAACAGTTCAAACTCCCCCATGTCAACAAAAAGGGCATGTCCCCCACAAGCAAAGGCACAAGCGTCAGTACAGATAATAGAAACTGGCCGAGAGTACTCAAATAACTTCCTACAGTTGAGCTTAGAACAATTATCGAGCCAGAAATTAATTTTTGTCCAAGCATTGTGGATAAAACTGATGACGGCTCAAATCAAGAAGAGTATACAAGCGTCCCGAAAAATGACTGCAGACTGCAGAAATCTCGACATGATGAGGGAAATGTTACCAACACATGGAGATAAGGAAATAATCTTACCAACAATAGAGGCAACGAAACGGGGGGTGACATAATGCAAACGGTCCTTGAAAAGGCTAAGAGCAGATAATAGTCGATCGATACAAGGTTGAGGGATGGACAAAATGGCACTAAGAAGGTCCCAAGAGATACCTAACCATTCTAAACGTTGAACAGGGGTCCAAACATATTTTTCACAGCTAGGCACCAAACCCGCTCTGACCAAATCAGACCGAACAATGTTAGAACAGTGCTGGGTCGAGAGAAAATCTTTTTCGCAGCCAACTCCGTCATCTAAGTAAAGGACTAAATGAATTCCTAAGCCTCTCCAATAGCGGGCGGAAAATCTTCGTGAACAGTTAAGGAGCAGACGAAAGCCCAAAAGGTAAAACAGTAAAACAAAAATATCGGTTTTTAGAACCACCCAGAGCCCACTGAAAACCCAAGAACTGTTGATGGGGCTGATAGATGTCAATGTGGCGGTACCCCAATTTCAAATCACATTTGTACATGTAGCCAACACTCTACAAGTATTGGAGGAAAAATTTCCAATATTCCATCTTTAATTTGGCTTTTGGGATATAACTGTTAACGTGACGGAGATCGAGGATGAGCCTAGGCTTCCCTTCCGAATTAACAGACACTGAAAGAGGATTCATGACTGTAGGAGATGTAAGGACTTCGGATATTAAACCCAATTCGAAAAGATCTCAAACAGCAGAGGAAACAAAATCCCCATGTTCAAGAGCCGATCTATTATTAGACAAGCAAAGACCTGGACGGATAGTCTCAAAGGGGATAACATACACTGACCTGATAGTTTCTAAGACCCAAGGAGGTGCCCTAATCTTAACCCAAAATGGTAAGTGTGCCCTTAGTCGAGCCTTAACTACCACTGCAGCGGTACCTTGCTCATACTCATACAAGTTCTGTTTATAAAACGCTAGAGAAGAATTGTCAGTAAACTTATCTTCCATAAGTGTCATGAACTCCTGGGCACATCAGTATGAGAGATGGTGGAAACAGTCCCTTGGCCGGTGCACGATAAATCTGAAACGCTAGAAGACAGGAACTGCGTCCAAGAACTGCGAGTGTGAATTAGCGTGTGGTGGACGTGCTGGAACTTGCTCCGGCAGCGTGATCAGCATTTCCGGTGGTGAAGGCTCGGGCAAGCCTGACGAGACACTCCCTCCACCAACGTCCGGAGGAGCCACGGAACCGGCAAGCAACTCCTTGGCGATTGTAGGAAACCCTGGGTTGCTGGTACATAGCAGCGGTTGAGAAAGCGCTGGAAGTGTCCTCGAAGGGTGTATGGTTGAGAAAACGGTGGATATCTTCCCTGCACGTGTTCAGCATTTTGGAGTTTGGCACGAGTGCGGGTTTTGACTCTCAGAGCTTCCTTTTCAGCAGCGCGGATCCTTTTATCGTCCTCCAAGTCAAGGGCAACAGCGTTACTCTCGTATTGTTTGACGGTGAGCCAACCTCCTTCGGCAGAATCAGCAATTCGGATCTTTCTGTTGCATTCCTTTATAAGTTTCATAGAATCGTTCAAAAGTAGAGACGCTTTCGCTGAATCTTGAACAAGAAGTGCCTTCGAAACGCTTTCGAGAAGATCCAAAACTTCAAGGTTGAACTTATAGTTTCTTTCGTTTCCAGGATAGGAAAACTTGAGCTCGCTCTCAACTTTGAGCTGTTTAGAGACAGATAAAGCACACTCGACGTCGGTAGAAGCCTTCTCGAACTTAGAAGAGAGCTCAGAAATGTGCGACTTGAGTTGCTCGAGTAGGAAGGTACGGAACTCGGTTAAATCCTGTCGAGTAACCGTTTCTTGTTCGTCGCCCGGCATTGAACGAAAAAACCTAAACCGAAATAAAACAACGTACAACTCGTGTAAACTGGTCGTCGTCAAGTGGTGTGACATTCACAAGGAGTGGTATATAAAGGCCTAATTATCCCAATGGGAACTAAATACCAAGCAATCTAATTAGACACCTAAAAGAAATACATTTTGCAAAATGACACCCAGTGTTAAAATGATCTTTGCAATTTTTTGAGAATTAATAACCTGTCCAATGATATTAAGCTGGTACAGATTAACTTTAGCTTGACTGTGCAAATAAATTAGAACATGGTATATATTTGTTCATTTTGCAAACTATGTTTAACTGTTACACTTGACTCTAAGGATGACTTCTACTCAGGTTGTGGAAATGCCGATCGATGCCACCAACAACAGTACCTTCTCAGGATACTCTGGGAGTAGAGTCTCCTTCGATCTTCCTGGAAAAATTGGCAAGGCGAAGGAGACTCTGCCAGCCGCCTTGACATTGCGTATTGTTTCGGGTGCTGGTCACGCATGACCAGTAACCACAAAACGAAAACAAGCAGTCGGAGTATTTTCGAACAACTCTGGCAAATAGACGACAGCCAAGGAATCATTTGCTTGGAAACTCAAAATAGTCCATACTTTTAAATTACCATTTCATTTTTTGCTGAAAAAAATTTATAGGTTTCTGGCCGACTAGTTTTTGTAACCGACATACGGAGGAGGGAAGGAAATACTCATGGGAATTTAGACAGTTAATAATTGCCACGTTCTATACCTATATGGAGGTTTATCTATGACAAAATTCAATGATCAGTATTTGA
>NC_090885.1:7414674-7419674 GCF_036669925.1 Montipora capricornis
TTAAGATCAATAAACAGCATGCCATTCAAGAGACCGTTGTCAGTTATTCGTTGTCTCAAGCAGCGCTGTTGTCGTGCTGTGAACTGGGTTAAATGTCTTAAACAGGGTATCAAAAATCGGAATTCTGTCTTAAACAGGGTAGGAGAATCACCGATATTTGTCTCAGGGTATGAGGGACGCGTCGCACCTCCCCAACCAGGGCAGCCTATTATCCTGGAGATAATCATAAAGTTGATGATAAATAATTTTTTCGAAAACTTTTGAGACGAGTGACAATACTGATATTGGTCCATAGTTCCCTAGTTCACGCTTGGGTCCTTTCTTAAACAGCGGTGTAACTTTGGCAATTTTCCACTCGTTTGGAAAGATTTCAGCATCTATACAGCTCTTAAAAATGTATGCCAAGGACGGCCCGACAATACTGCTAGAAAGTGTTAAGAGTTTACAGGGAATTCTGTCAAACCCGGTGGCTTTTTTTGCGTCTAGCTGGTTCAAAAGCCTGCACACAGTGCTAGCGCTTGGAGCTTTAAGAGAAAAAAATGCGTCTGTGGGTTGTAGATAGAATTCTGGCTCAGTGGATGACGGCTATATTTCACTTGCCAAATTTGATCCAATAGTCGCAAAATAATAGTTAAAGACCTCTGCCATTTCAATCGCCGAAGTAATAGGTTCGTTGTTTACCTTAATTTATGAAATATTTCGTGCTCTGCCACATTTGCGTGAACTTAGGTCGTCAATCAGTATCCATGTTTTACTAGGATTCTTTTTATTCACTTCCAAATTATGTATAAAATACTGTTTCTTTGCCGATTTAATGGCATTGTTTACTTCGTTTCGAGCTTGCTTATATCGCTCGCAAGCCGACGTGTTATTTTCTTGAATAGCAATTTTCTTCATATAATTCCGTTTATAGATGCGAGTCAGTCCATGTGTAATCTACGGGGAGTGTTTATTGGAGAACCGTTTATTTTCAAGTGAGGCATGCTTATCAACTACTTCCATAAATACGTTTTTCCAAACATCCCACATCGCTTCTGGATTTGTCTCTGAAAAAACTCTATTCCATGGCTGTTGTGCAACATCGTTGAGGAACTGGTGGTGGCCGTTGAAATTGTTCTGTTCTAAGGGCCTCTTTACACGAGCCCGGGTTGGACACCGACCCGGGTCAGTTCAGCGTCGAATATTACGTTTACATGAGCCCGGGCTGGGTGAGGGTTGGGTCATTCTCGGCTGACCCGGGTCAGTTCCCTTTCGCTGGGTTGAAAGGGCTGGTTACTACTTGTGGGTGAGGAAAATGGCGGACGAACCATGCAATCATAACAATCATCAATTTGTGTTAACGTTATCAGCCATTTTGGCACAGGCTGCGCATGGGCGAGAACGCTGAACCGCAAAAAAGTGATGTTAAAACAATCCCGGGTCAGATACGCCAGTGTTTACATGAAGAAATTGAAGAAATTTCAACCCCTCTAGCCGGGTCAACCCGAGTCTTGAGAAGGGTTACCCAGCAAGGGGGGCTGACCCGGAATGACTACTGTTTTCATGTAAACGCTTATAAACATTTGACTGCAAAACGGTTACCCGCCGCGGTGATTCAACCCGAGGGAAAAAACAACCCGGGCTCGTGCAAAGAGGCCCTAAGTGTGTTAATGAAACTAAGGAATCTAGTACCCACGACCGCAAAACTACAACCCCTCAAGGCTGCAGTTCTTTCTTATCTTACGTACTGTCATCTTCTTTGGCATTTTTGCCAAGCTAGTGATAGGAGAAAATTGGAACGTGTCCAAGACAGAGGATTACGTGCTGTCTTTAGAGAATAGTAAATCCACATATTACCAGTTACAGAAGCGGGCTAAATTGACCACTCTTTATGAAAGAAGGCTCCAAGACATAGTATGCTTGATGTTCAAGGTAAGGAACAACCTCTGCCCTCAGAGCATCATCTATCTATTTCCGTTGGAAAGATCTACCTACAACCTTAAAGGTGCAAATTGTAACACTCCCAGATTTAATACTGTCACCCATGGGAAGCATTCACTAAGATGTTTGGGGCCCAAACTATGGAGCCAACTTCCTGCTAACCAACAACTTACATCTTTATTTACAAACAAATCATAATTGTACAAACACGACCGTGGTGGCCCGCAGTTAGCTTTGCTGTTCTAGGCGGGCCACTTACACCGCGACATTATCACTGGCTCTCACAAGTAAACAAAAAGACACTTTAAATTTACAAGAATTACGCAAACAAACGCCTCGTATATAAGAGAAAAAAGTGTTCAAAAAAATGAAAATAAAAAATGAATAAATAAATGATCTGAGGTATTGTAAGTAACTGTTAAAGAAAAACCATATACTTCGAAAGATTGGTGTAGCGCATATCAACATTCATCTCCTCAATTTTAAGAAACTTCAGAAGGCTCCTAAGAAACTGATCATCTTTGCCCTTACTTAAAAAGGAATTGGTCTTATTAATCTTTCGTCCGAGATGGAGCAAGAATGTAAGAACTGCATCTTTTGAATGAATGTGAATTTTGTTTATTTAGTAATGATTGTCATTAATTGTTTCAAATTACTCTTACAACTGGAAAGTGCTTTTTATTAATTTTTATTGTTTTCTTGAAGTGTTTCACTTTTAAATACATCTTAAAATCGATTTCTAGGATTTTTACTAATGTAAATAATGCGCTCTGTTATTAAATTGTAATAATAGTTAAGTAATAACTTTGTAACTTTTAGTGTCCCCAATTAGTAGAGGAATCATCCTCGGCTATGAATCTTTGACACTGAAATAAAGTTATTGATTGATTGTATTAAACTTATTTTTTGTCTCATTAAAAAGGTTCATCAGTTTTATGCGCTAATCAAATCAAAACTTTCAACAACGTAATTCGTATTTGTCATACTATAGAGTGAATACAATATGGTACGTTTTCACACCCCCATTTCATTGTTAGAGCTCTGAAAGCTGTACGTTTCTGTTAGAGGTAATCAACCGACACTGGGCAATTTCATATACATGCAGTCGTAAACCCTCTAGGCTCTGTTGTTGATAAGTATACAGTTCCCTCGTTAAACAACCTTTGCCATGTTTCGGAGTTAGAGCAGCTTATACTTAAACTTGCTTATTGACACTACCGGACTTAATTTATTCAATTTTCAAGTCACTTTTAATAGTTCAATATTAAAGTTGTGTTTTTGTAAATGCTCAAGTCTGGTAAAAACGGCATCATCATATAAAGGGTCATGAAACATGTGTTGACATGTTTATACACAAGCTATATTAAAGACGACAGGAGCCGACGACGACTGTTCTTTAGTAGGGATTGAAAGACAAATCCGACGATAGGGTAAGGCATTTGAACACCATTTTGGCCCGAGGAGGCGGGAATTTGAACGAGTCAATCTTCAAAAGTTCAAATGCCCAGGGGGTGGGTGGGTATTGAAGTTGCGAGTTGATCGGCGCATTACTGTAAGTAACTTTTTTCTTTTGATCTTAATTTTGTAAAGGACTGTATTTAAACTTCAGAAATTTACTCTTAGACGAAATATTGCTTGCTTATTCAACAAGGATTGAAAAGATTGCTAGGAGGTAACTGGCACTTTATGGTGTGAAGTTATTCTGCTAGCTAGTTGTTGTTACAGTATGTGCGCTACACTGCTCGCAGTCCCTTCTGAGTCAGTCAAACCGCCTGCTTTAGTCAGTCATGCAAGCGCGCCTAGGGGAGAAAGGTGATAGAGCGAGATGTACGCGAGATGTACGCGCAGTCTTCATTGTCCGATGACAATGGGCCGCTATCAAATTTTTTTGACGAGTCAATTTCGGTACTTCTTGTCAGATTGTGACCCCAATCTGTCTTCAACTTTCCCTGGGAAAAGATAAGCACGATATGGCTTTTACGTTAGATTTCGATCGTATATCCGTAGTTACTAAAACAAGGAACGACCTAAAATGATCTAATTATCCCTTCAAATTGGAAACATTGAACCCAAACAAGAGAAGAAACTTGCGGTCGAAGCTCTCCTATATCGGGCACGTATGTTATAACTGTGCTACCAACTGGTTTCGGCAAGACCATTATTTATGAGAGGACAAATTGAGTCATCTGTCCTACAGAACTATAGCTCTGTCTTCTGACGTATTTAATGATAGATGAGTTGTCCATTCTAAACAAGAATTTGTCTTTGATAGTTGAAGACGAAAACTTGCCAAAATAATCCAACATTTTTTTTAACATTTATTCTGCAAATCCGCCAAAAATCTGGAGTGTCCGCATTAAATTCAAATTAAATACATTGGTTTTTCAGCGGTTTCCTTTCTGAATAGATGATTGAATTCAACATGCACATAAATATTCCCACGCCGTAATCTTGGTTTTATTTAGTGTTTATTTACATCAGCAATAACAGAGGAAGGACCGCCTGTCATGTCATTTTCACTAATTAGATTAGCAAGTTGTGGATTCTGAACGCGTCGGTTACAGAAAAGTGTGCAGTCCCTACATTTCGCCCTATCACCATTCTGCCCATGGCTCGCTTGCGTGACTGACTAAATCGGGTGGTTCGACGGACTCAGAAGATTACGAGCAGTCTATTTGTGCGAAGAGTGGGGTGTTTAACTGATACTCATCACACATGTGACTATTGTCATGTGTCACTTGATTATTACAGACGGTAATTCTCAGATG
This sequence comes from Montipora capricornis, assembly GCF_036669925.1. Taxonomy (NCBI): domain Eukaryota; kingdom Metazoa; phylum Cnidaria; class Anthozoa; order Scleractinia; family Acroporidae; genus Montipora; species Montipora capricornis. The sequence goes on from NC_090885.1 coordinate 7,419,363, forward strand.
CTTTAGTCCATGAAATGTGTTCATCAAGTTTTTCTAGCTAACACTTGCAGAGTTGTAAATGGTTTGAACCCAGGAGTCATATCATTGAGTAAAGTACGATCGTCCGGGTGAGTGTAGTCCTGAGAAGGACTGTTTGAGATGACATTGACTGACGTTTCGACAACCTGAGCGGAAGTCATCTTCAGAGTCAAGTAATTTGTGTAACGTCAGTAGATACTATAAGAACTCTGGTCGTAGATGTCATTGGTCAACAGTGATTGGTGCGTTTCGATCCGTCTATAGGTCTAAGGTCAGTACGTGTATCGCAGAATA
>NC_090885.1:7427174-7434674 GCF_036669925.1 Montipora capricornis
GACGGCCTTTCCTACGAGGCCTTACAACGAAAAAACACTACAAAATATAATGCCTATTCGACATAAGGCGACCAAGGCAAAATCAAACGAATCTACAAGCCCATTATTTTGGTCACATTTAACAAGTCTTTAGCTACATGCTTGACGTATCGCTTCGTTGTCTTAGGACATTTCCAACCAGCGTGCTTGTCTAAAAGTGTCTCATTGATAGCTCTACAGGCAGGATGTGAAGCTGCCCCTGGTTTGATACTATGTGTCCCGTAAATGGAAATATCGTCAACAAAAGGACCAACAAGCTTCTTAAATTCTAGCAAGATCGTAGAATAAGAAATACCGATGCTTTCATGAAAATGCTCGCCTGACTTAGTCTTAACGATGCTTCCAATCAAAGGACAATGAGGATTCCTAGGCTCTGGTAAAAAAAAAAAAAAACTAACTAACCTCTCAGTGACTGCTACAGGACAAGTTAATTTTCCCGATCTAGCTATGACCGAAGTATGACCCTCTCTGATTTGATCATTCTTTTGTTTCGGCACAAAAATACACATTCGATCCGTAAATAAAGTATTATCTCCGAGTTTCATGGCTAATAATCCGTCTATCCGGAAAAAACCGGCGAAACCCACCAGTATTATAGGTAAAAATAATATGAAATGTGACAGCCAATAATTTTTTGAAAGAAAGATTGCCTCTGATAGCAAATATGTTATTTGTTTCAAAAAATATTTCGCTGGAAAAGGTGGCCTTTATGAATCATCATGTTTTGTAATATGAGAGCTTAACTGGATAGTTTTTATGGCAATAGTAAAGCATTTTCGCGTCAAAATGAGGTTGGCGTCATTCTGTTCTGTTAACTTAATTAAATATACCATGCCTCGTGATTCCCACATTCAAAATTGCCTTTAGAACCTATTTTTTGCGTAGAATAAGCTTTTAGAATGATGTTCTTGTCTTCTGTGGTGATACTTTGACGATTCGGGAACATTTTGTGAAAAAATATTTATAACGGGTCACACGTGCAACTTGATCGCCCGATTTTGCATGACATCCACTTGGCCTTTTGACATCCCATTGAAAAATATTCGCAGACCGGTCGATTTCTCTGAAAGGGTGATGGCTAACGAATAGAGAAAGATTTTCACGATAACTAATAGTTCCTGTGTTAATAATGGAAAGTCAATTGGATACTGAACAAGACAGGCGCTGAAAAAAAATCTGGAATCTTAAAAGGGACGAGTAATGGACTTCGCCAACAATCTGTCACCCATCGAGCCGTAATCAAAGTTAGCTGTAGTTCTAATATTGTACAAGTGTGGTGTTTTGTACAACACTGAAATCAAATGGAAAATTCTCTAGTAACTTATGGGTTTAACAAAGACAGAGACTTGGATCTGTGATCTGTTGTTTGTACTCAATTATGCACAGTCTTCTGGTAACAATTGGAAATTTCACTAATTCTTGTTAGTCAAAAATTATTTGAAAGAAAGCTTGTTGCCCATTTTTGCTTGATAATTCAAGTAAAGGGTTTTTCAGTAAAGGGTTTGATGCTGAACACTGGTGGGAAATTTATTTAGTTGCGTTTTTGACACGGAGTGTAATTTGACACGATTGAGTTTCTTGTCTTCACGCACGTAATGAAACAGGGTTGTTTGCCTCTTATAGCAAATATGTTGTTTGTTTCAAAAAATATTTCGCCGGAAAAGATTTCTGTGAAATTTCCAGCTTTTGTAAATTTATCATGTTGTGTAATTTTCGAGCTTAACAAATTTGCATACATGTGATGTGATACGGGGAGAATTTTTGTGGTAGCGCATAAGTCACGAAAATAAACAGGTCTGTTGAAAGCGTGCTTGAGTTTCAACAAAAGGAGGCCCAAAATCGTCAAAAATTTGTGACGCTGATGATTAATAAAGTAGCTGCTAGTCCCACAACGATGGAATTACCTGGTGATAAATAATCTCATCTTTGAGAGTAAATTTTTGACTTTGCAGAAACAATGTTCAACCTCAAGAGTTCGGCGATTGTGATCTTTGTGTCCAATTCGCAAATTTCTTGTCAAAATTTATAACACTTGACAGAAAAAGAAAACTAACAAAAACAAAACCCGGTATCTTGGCATCATTTGACACAGATGCTGCATTGTTTCTCGAGTAAACATGCCGCGGTAACTTGATCACGGCGCCCGTTGAATTCGATGTGCGATTTACTCGGTACAGCCAAAAGTACAATAACACTCCCAAAATGTTTTTCGCTGATGGTAACTTTTTTTATTTGTGGTTCAAAATTAATGTTGTTTTCATGTCGTAAATTTTGTTCCTGATGGCAAAATATTTTATTCTAGATCGACCGTCCTGAGAACTTCCTTCTGCTCTTCCTAAAAACTGTGTATCAATATTTATTTACTTTTGCATCAATATTTGTTTTGCATAAAGCAAGCTAACAAAATCTGTATCTTGCTTTGTTCGCATTTGATAGCGTTAAAATAGAATTTTCGGTCCTATGCTTCTGTTACAAAGTGGTTTATTTTTTAGGTCGGCCATCCCGATACTAACCCCACCAGACAGGGTGTAACTTGAGTGAATTTTTGTTTACAAAGCTGTCAGATACCCAGAGTGCACGCTTACACTTGTGGTGTTGTTGTGAGGGAACTTGAAAATGATCAACATGTCAGCCCAGAAGCCAATGTTTCTCCATTCCCTTTTATTTCCTTCAATCTTTCTGGGCTCAGTACTTTGCTAGTAACCACATGTCTTCTCAAGGGGCTATTTATCTAAGACTTCTACCAGGGCACTACAATATACAATACCAAAACCTATATATTACGCAAAGACAACTTAAATCTCCTGGAAGACAAAACGCAGCCCAGTTGACAATATGGAATAAAGCGCTGTGTTACTTCAGTACCACACGTAAGCAATGCGTGTCTATTTTTTCTAAAGATGACAGGAATTTCTTCTTTCTGACAAATGATTAATAGGCCGGAAGCCAGGTTTTTAACCTCAGAAAAGGATTTGTTGCGTCGAATGAACGTGTGAGCCAAAGGGCGCGTCTTCTGGTACAACTTCTGGGTGACCCATTAAATGGCCTTAATGACCCCCGACTTGAAAAAAATTGCCCGGAACGCTGCAATTTAATACCACCCAACTCAGTCCCTTCGTACCACAGGCAACCCAGTGTACGCTCTTGGAGCGTCTAGTTGTATTTACGGAGGGTGGAAGTCGCCTTGGATTCTAACTAAAGATCGAGAAGATCCGATACCAAAGACTGAAGAGCAGGATCTGTCAGGGACGGTACTTCTCGCCAGGAGCCGACCTGCAAAACATCTGAAGCACAGAAAACGCAGTCAACGCAACAAGACTATGGCTGACCATTGCCAGAAATTCGAGTCATAATTCGTCACGAATACCGCATGTCAATCAAATGGAACAGAAAACATGGCTGCCCGATGTTGTAAAGAAATGTATGGGATCTAAAATAACATATCAATTTTTGGCAGTTCAAATAAATTAAATTCTATGTGCCGACCTTTCCCTGATAAATAATATGCAACTACACTATGAAGTGAAAGTTTTTTTACCATTTCGTTCATTGTTCGAGCCGCCAAATAGCGCCAAAATAACAAGGATTTACGCTGGTACTTGCCTTCTAATTTGATCAAAATACCTTCACTTACCTTGACTTCCAAGCTTTGAGCTGTGCGTGTCTTTCATGCTTCCATCGGTGCAGACCCCTCAAACTTTTCTTCAAATTACGATCTTTTTAAATAGTTTTACATTAAATAAAACGTTCCACGATAAAACAGAATGCCGCCCATAGGCACCGAAAAGGACGCTTTTTCACGAATGGATGTAGCCTTCATCTGGTCGCACGAATGTCCCGCAGGATGTGAAAAAAAGGGGAGAACAACCATTTTCCACAGCTTTCTTTGCACAGAAAAGCTGCCATATTTATTTCAGCTTAGCAGCCTAGCATTTTTACTTTTTCTACCGCTGCAGACTCCTAAATGCAAAAAATCGCGCTAAATTACGGATTCCAAATATATTCGATTGTTCTATGTGTTTTTCACATCCTCAGTGAGCCCAGAGGAATACCGATAAAAATGTCTGATGTTTTGCTCAATTTCGAAAAGGAAGCGGTAGGCTGTAAGCTGAATCTTCTCTGTCTTATATAAACCAGCAGCGCAGTCTAGAATCTGAAATAGCTCTGTCAATATACATCCCATATCCAATTCTGATGAAATGGCATGAGCTTGTTCGAATGAAAGACGAGAGAGGAAATGAGTTTAACTACGTTGACCTTCTTAATCTTTGGATTCCTGGTCGATGGTTTAAATTAAGTAAGGAAAACGAGAAAGCGCCTTGTAATCGACTCACTCAGTCCGCCTTCCCGATCAAGTTGCTCCATGTTGTTTTCGCAATTTGACGCCAGTGAGCATGCTCTTTTGGTTTCAAGGGTAACCGCAGACACAAATTATCGCGTGAAAGAAATGTCACGAATTTCTGGTAATGCAACGGTATAATTATAGTTTCTTTTTAATATTGATACCTAACGATTCAGAGCTACGGGGGAAAACTGACAACGGTAGAATTAGGGGGACAAATAGAACTCCTACACTCCAAAATTACGAGGAATGAGAACGAATAAAGCGACCAAATAGCCGAAATACGAATTAATTCTGAAACCAAAATGATTACACACCCCATATTGGTGGCATAGGAGCATACATGCAAAGATGCATGGATGTAACTAGGCAAGTGTGCATAAAAAAACACCCAATACAAAGCGAAAGGTATGATAAATAGAGCAACCCACCGACCAAAATGGTGACAAGACCATAAATAGGCAAAACGTGCGCTAAAAAGGAACCAAATGGCACAAAATGCCATGTCTCCTAAATGGAGAAATCAACCAATTTTCACGCCAAGATGGTGAAAAGGCCAAAAATAGGCAAAAGTGCAACAAAAGGCTCCATACATAAAAATTATCAGGCGAAAGCTCCTAAACGGAACAAACATTCAAACTACACACCTAAATGGTGACAAGCCATAAATAGGCTATACAAATTGAATACAGCAAGGCTAACATCCGGAACGAAGGGCATGAACTGAATACGGAATTCTTGGAATTGTCAATTTCCATTTGTCCTGGACCTGCAATGAGAAGATTGTCAATCCTAGGGAGAACAGAACATCTTTAACAAAGCTCTCAAATTTAAAAGGATTGGAATGCACAAAAGGCCAGAAGGACGCTGACGGCCATTCGGGTATGACCAGGGTCCCGAACCCGTTACAAGTGTCAAAGTTCTTACAGAACGCACTATCAAAGATACTGGAGGGCAAATCCAATTGATCTCACAACTCCGATCTGGGGCAAACGCGACTTCTCCCCAACTGCCAGGCGAAGTAAATTTGGACTTAAACCTGGGAAGTTGGGCATTATAGTAAGAAGCAAACCGGTCGATGGTATGAGGGCCCCATTTTACATCGATATCTTGAAAAACTACTGGATTCAAAGACCAATCGTCCTTGTAGACAAATCTGCTGAGAAGATCAGCTCTCTCATTAACAGAACGAGGAATGCATTGCGCGTCGAGAACAATGCGCTTGGCTAAGCAAAGCTGAAAAATGCCGATTGCTAACGCTTGAAGATGTGGTTTGGGACTGCCAACTAAAACGATTGTGGCGGCATTATGATTTTCCGTAAAGACTTGCACTTTCTTGTTCTCCAACTCCTTGGCATAGGACGCTAACACGTAATATACGTAGAACTTTGGCCCTCGTCATCCGCAAGCCACATGCCGCTGACTGAAGAAACGCTAAGATTGGAAGATAAACCCCCGAATGCGATATCACTTGCATCGTTAAAAATCACAACGGACGAAGTAGGAGGTGGCCTAATTGAATAGCCATTGAAACAGACAATGTTCAAATACCAAAACTGCAACCCTACCATCAAAATAGATCGATGAAATAGGCAATATAGAATCGCAAGCTGACCTGGAGTCAGTGGCAGCGTACATTTGTCTTGTGAGTAATTGAGCAATCGGCCCAACTGCGAGGTAGATAGAATTTACCGATCCCGCAATCTTGGCTAAATTCCGGAACGTTACGAAGCCGTCTTGAATGGCAGAGTGTAATATTGTTTTGAGATTCGCTACTTTCTTGTACGGATCTTGGAACTGCATTAAAATCGTGTTAATTACGAAACCTAGCCACTCGCCAATTTGTCTGGGCGACCAGCACGACTTATCTTCATTAACAACAAATCCGGAAGAGCCGAGATCTTTACGCTGAATAATACTCGCTGCTTGAGCGAGACAATTATCGGAGAGACTGCCTAAACCATCATCTAGGTAGACAAAACTGACGTGACCCATCGAACGCCAACGTCTTACAAAAGGCCGAAGCAATTTCGTGAAGCAAAAACAAGCACTGGTAAGCCCAAAAGGAAGCACTTTAAAAGTAAAATATCTGAGAGCAGTTGTTTAGAAAACTTATAACTAAGAAAGAAAAACATATGAAACTGACTAGATTTTTTTTTTGACGATGTTTCGAAGTCATCGTAAGTTCATCATCAAGTGATAAATAAATACAAGTGCTAGAGTTTAAACTCTAGCACTTGTATTTATTTATCACTTGATAATGGATACGATTGTTGATAGCGTGGTGCTCTCGATAAAGTTATTACTTTAATAGCGAAATGTCAAAGTCTCAAATAACAAGCTAGATATGCTAATTTACTGCACATTGCAAATGCACGTGCAACAAGTTACGTATGCTAATTTGCTGTGAGTTCCATGTTCACACCTTTCCTTTCATAAAAAAAAAAAAAAGAAAGTGAACATGAATAAATAAATAAAATCACGAAACGCACGATACAGAGTAACAGTTTGTGCTATAGCGTAATCCATGAAGTAAATCAAAGTGCTTCAAGTCTCGATGCCTCATAGCTATGCGAGTGTTCAACTAATGTTCATTACATCTTTGAATCTGGAGGGCAGCTTCCGGTTCCTAGACGACCTCCGCAGCACAATTTCCGGTGATGCATGATGTTCAGGGTTCATGTACTCGGGCTGCTCCACCTGTTCTGCTCCGCCACTGTTTGAATTTGAAGGGTAGTCCACCTGCTCAGATGTATCTGATGCTACATCAGTATCGATTGGTACCGGTTCACTATAGCCGTGCGTTGGATTGGAGGATGCTTTTCTAATTTGCGCATGATTCCGACGAACAAGCCCCAACGGAGTACTTACAGTGCATGATCTTGGCGCAGGCTTGTTAACACCTCACCATGTATCCAGGGTTTGCTTCTGTTCCTCGGGCTCGGTTTCACGAAGACTCTTTCGCCGATTGCAAATTCGCTGAGCAGCTTTGATGTTCGTTTGTCATAGTGGGCCTTGGCCTTTTGTTTCCTTTCCGCAATATTCTGGGTCACTACACTCGGCACTGTTAGTTGCGGTTGGAGTTTGCTTGTAGCCATGGGAATCAGATCCCGGAGTCT
>NC_090885.1:7444674-7447174 GCF_036669925.1 Montipora capricornis
GTTAATTGTTACTTAGTTTTAATGTGGGCCTTGTACCCTGATGGACTTTTAGATTTAAGCTGTGCTCTTAATGTATGCACCTCATTGGACTTTGTGCCTTGCTTATCTGGTCTTTGTAGCTTAGTTTACGTTCCGATAGTGAATTGATGTAACCGTTCTGAGTGGATTGTTGTAACTTAAGGTGACCTCTGTTTCCTTTTCACTTTTACCTGGGCCCTTTGGCCCTTGCAGATAAACTTTTATTTTACGAAAACTGATAAACCGGGGTCTAGGGCCTGGTGATACTTACTATAACTTTTTATTCCCTGTTAAGGATACATTAGTGATCTTTGGAATGGAAATAGACAATAATCTGGATTTTTCTCGGTAGTCATATATCAAATGTGCGCAAAAAGATTAATAACAAACTTAACGTTATGATACACTTTCGGAACGTTATACCTAGGGACACCATATTTAAGATTTACAAATAGTATCATTTTTTACCAAATTTTTATTATTGCTCCTCTATCTGGCATTTTTTTGGTGTGCACAATACGGAGAGACTAGCAGCGCTAAATAAGAGAATATTCAAGTTAGATGTATATTTGCAGATTACCTCAGTGTCCTCTTACGATGGTCTTCTCACTAAAGTCAAATTCTACATGTCTATGCAATAAGCGCATTCAAAATTTCCTCATATTACTGTATGAAACTCTGTTTTTAATTATTTCCATGCTTATATGAAAGATAAGTTTTCTCTCCGGTTTTCTTCTTATGATCTTCGCGGAAATTGCATTCTGTCCCTCAGTAAACCTAGAACAACAAGTTATGCTCTTAATTCTTTTTTTTTTACTTGTCAGCTAAGTTGTGGCCGGAATCGCCCGGGGAATACGCTACCAGATTTTATCCGTACCACTGAGTTTACAGGTTTTAAAATGAGAATCCAGGGCCGCATTTTGTATAGCCGCTTTTCTTTTTAATTAATGTAGCTTTAAATATTATATACATTTAGTTATGTATCCGTATATGTTATGTATTTTAGCTTTAAATGTAATGTCTGGAAGATATTAGATCTTGTAGCTATTCTGAAATTCGAGATGAAATAAAGTTTATGTATGTTGCCTTTAGCGGGACACATACGTACACTTTTTAATCCGCGATTCCAGTGCGTACCATATGGAAGATACAATGACTTTTTCCAAGAATATTAAAGCGATCGAAATCTTTCTTTAAATTGACAAGGGCGGAACTGAGCTGTGTGAAGGGAAAGGATCTGTCTCATACGGACTGGGGGTCGACATTTCTCTCCCTCACTGCCGTATCGGGATGAAGGTCAGTATCTGAAATAAGCGAAGGGCCAACCACGTCCGAAAGCGATGCACGGGTCGAAATCCCGGTATCGTCTGGTACGACGCTCTGGCGCGATGTCCAGAGGTACTGCGTTTTTCTCTCTTGTTCAAACATTCCGTCAGCGCATGCGTAAATGTTCTGGCTCTCCGATATGTACCAATACCAAAAAAAGGTGCTGGTTTTTACAAGGAATTGACATTTCAGTTGATTTTATAGGCATAAACGTAAAGTGAGAACCGTGTCTGGTCTTCTCGAGACAGAGGTGCCGTGAGAGATGGTTTCATGCAGACTGGGACGCTTAAAATGCTTTTTTGTAAACATGGCGGTTCACGAGTGAAGTTGTCTCTCTGGCCTTTCTGTGGATGAATTCCAAGATCTATCGATACAATTTTGGGCAAGTATTGAAAGTTAGAAATTTCAATCGATGGTATATTTTTGCTGTAGGACTGGATGGCCCGACACTTATAAAAAGTCTATGAAATTGGAATCGGAGGACATTCTTGAAATGACAAAATTACCCAGAATTTTTTTTGGGCATGAACGAGGCAACTTGAGAACTTGAACTCACGACCTCCCGCATGGCAGCCCGTTGCTCAACCAACTGAGTCACCGGTGCGCGGTATCCCTGGTGTGCCCCTGGTGTGTGCTGTTAACAAAGACTTCTGATTTCCAAACAAGTTTTTACCATAGAAAATTCGCGACAAAGTAGTGCTTCTTTCGCTGTTATCCTTGAGCAAAAAAGTGGCCTTTCGTAATTTCTTGTCAAGGGAACGGTATAATGTGGTGGAAATCGGAACTCATCGTCGAGATTTAATACTGTGATAGCTGTCATGCCAGTCAGTCGGTACCATCAACACACTATCATAACGTTCGAACTGGTAGCAGACAAGAAATAACTGTCAAATAGAAAGACACAATTTTAAATTTACAAAACATGTTTCGGATGATCGACATCCATCGTCAGTTGTAAATACAAGTGAACCGCTAGTCGGTGTTATATAAAGATAGCTAATAAAATGCATGAGTACTGATTAAATAACAACGTGAATGTGAGGTAATAGAAAAAATACAATGATGAGAAGACAATGGGTATTGGACGAGGAAAATTACAATGAAAAACGTTTTGACTAAAGTTTAACTAAAGTTTAACTAGTTAAAGTTTAACTAG
>NC_090885.1:7452174-7462174 GCF_036669925.1 Montipora capricornis
GCACCCTTTTTGTTCCCGCATATCCTTGCCCCTCATTATCTCCGACGTTTTTGAGATTCCCATGGGGACTGACGTTTTCTGCTTGGGCAATTATCAAGGTGTCATTTTCAGATCGCTTAATTTCCGGTCAGGGGTAACCGTTATTTTTCTAAAAATTCTCTGCTAGGTATGGTCATTGTACCCAATCTTCCTTGTTTAGGGTTTGGAGTTGACTCGGTGTGTTTTTTGTGTGCGTTGCCTTGACATTCTTGTGATGCGTTGGCCACGTGGTACAATTTTATTTTGGGATGCACTTGGATCCCCTATTTATTGGACCACTTGGTCTAGCCTCGTTTTCTTCAGGCAGGAACACTTGGACCCTTACGAGTTGGTTTCTTTTTGTTCTGGGACTACAGGGATTTATTTATTTTTTTGTTTATTTTGTCGTTTTCTATTTGTTTTAGTCGTCTTTAACTTTTCCTGTTTTTCCTCGCCAGATGTTCAGGCGGCAGCCCCTGAGAACTTGGCACACAGTGTTGCAAGAAGCTCTTGTTCTCTGCATTGAATGCAAGAGCTGATAATACCGTTATTACTTACTGTAGACCTTTTTGCAAGTTTAAGGCTTGGTGTTTACATCGTATTAGAGAGTCCTCGTTTCTCCCTGTTACATCCATTACTGTTTCCTTATACCTCATACCTCAATCATTTGCTCTACTCGTGGCTTAGTAGTTGGACTGTTCACAGCGCCCTTTATGCGATTTATTGGGTTCATAAATTAGCAGATTTTGAAGATGTGAACCCTTGTGACAAGTTTCTTGTTCAATTAATTGCTGAGGCGTCAAGTAGTATTCCTTGTAGGCCTGTTAGGAAGGCGGAGGCCATTAACCCGGAAATCATAGGCTTGCTTTTGAAGCTTTACGGGCCGGGGCAGTAAAAATGTGCTTGATGTTAGGTTTGTCTGCATGTGTGTACTTGCCTTTGCGGGTTTTTTTCCGTATTTCTGAGCTTCTATCTATTTGGAGGTCTAACATTGTCACTGAAGACCGTTTTCATAACATTTTAGTCGAAGTCAGCAAGGCCGATAAAAACAGGGAGGGTTCCTGGGTAGAAATAGCCAAAACTGGAAATTTCACGTGCCCATATGCTTACCTTAAGGACGGTGCCTACTAATTCAAAGGTATTTTTGCGCGGTTTACTGACTATGCGGGAAAAGCAGATCTTAACAAGTGTTATTGAAATCCAAAAAGAAAATTGGGGGTAACCACGCATCTTTTAAAGAGAATTAACCAACAAAATTTGTAAAAAGCTTTAAAGTACAAAGCAATGTATGGGGTTCTTTTCCTAATTGAAGCTTAATTATCTCTGAAAAATGCGTGGTTATCCCCAATTTTCTTTTTGGATACCAAGAGCACTTGCTAAGTTCTGCTTTCTCCGCAGTTTTGAACCGCGGAAAAAATACCCTTGCGTTAGTAAGCACCACCAACAGGACAGTACGTGTAATAACAATAGAAGCTTATGAAGGTCTGCAGGATTTTAAATTGATCTTCGGTCTCCCTTCGTTAGTTGTGGAGATGCGATGTGCACCATAGCTGCCAGCACCAGTTTTCCTGAACCGTTCGAGACACCAGCTGACCGAAAGAAACTGGGCTGGGTGCATAAGAAGTTCTCTGGGACACGTCATAGTGATCACATTGCGTTGCTGAACGCATACCAAGCATGGGAGGATGCTTCGGTCCGAGAAGAGCAACGCGTAGTTCCCTAGACTTAGAGCATTCACCAGAACTAAAACTATAGTACTGCAAGAGGTGCTGTTCACAAAGCAATGCAGAATAATATCAAAAGAACCTGGAAGTAAACCAAGAAACTATCACACACAAAAAAAGAGACACTAACTGAAAAAGCGAAAATGAGCAATTTGAACTGACAAATCAAATCAAATTTAAGGTTTCCGACGCGGAAACGCGTTTTAACGCGAATATTCAAGGTTCGATTACGTTGACGGAAACATGAACAAACTCGTTTCCGTAGCATTACTCCGTATATCCGCAAGCGTTATCATGAAAATATGCTAGCGGAAACATGCGTTTCCTTCAAAAGAAAACTGACGGACACGTACAGAAAAAGTGGTCCGGTTCCGTCGTAACCGCAGCCACGGAAACATGAATAAACGACAGGTATCCGCTACCGGAAAAACGTGTTAACCGTCGTGTTTCCGCAACGTTGTCACGTGTTTCCGCAACCTTTCAGTCTGCGGATTCTTGGCGTTTCGTCCTGTGTTAGGTATTTTACAACAAACGTTAAAATTCTACAATACTGTTTTAAAATACCTAAACATACTTGACAGTCTTAAAGTTAGATCCTATACCATTCATCCAACACAAATTTTTTGCATTACCGGCTCGGTAACGTGTGCACTCTTTTAGCCAGTTTATGTTTACATCATTACTTAAGGAACTTTTTTTAATTGAATTAAATTAAATTTGCATCTTTCTAATCGCACATTTGCATTGTCAACGAGATGTTAAATTCTCTTAAGCATTATGTGGGTTAATAAATCATCAGTATTCTGATATCGAACCCCCGACCATGTTACCTTCGCCAGCAAAGAATCTCCATTCCACTAACAAATCCGTTTTTCTCGTGTCATTCATTTTTCCGGTGTTAAGGTGTTTTCGACCCACAAGCTAAGAAGCTGTTGTGGGAACTCTTTTTTTTTTCCATTAAGAATTACCTTGACAATGTCCATGAACTTTCAAAAATTTGAGAGAAAGAATGCCGTATATTTAGGACTGACTTTTGAAAGTATATCAAGATTGAAATTATCCTTTTAATTCTCAAGATAGGTCATTGCTAGAAGACTTGATGATGATTGAGGAGCACCCAAAAAGCCAAACACGGCAAGAGGGTTCAAAAGTAGAACTGAAGTGCAAAGTAAAAGGTGGCAATGCAGGAAATGAAGTGATTTATCAGTGGTTCAAGGATATCACACCAATGGAAGGCAAAACGAGCTCTAGTCTTATCTTTGATCCAGTTAGGGTGCGTGATTTTGGCGTCTATAAATGTGAAGTGCGAAGATCCAGGACGGACCGGCGTTATTTGACATCGGATGAGGCAGAGCTTGATGTCACGCCGCGCGATGGAATGAGTGAGTTCACAGACCTTATTATGTTCATGTACAATTTAGAAGTATCCAGAGAATTCTCCGCGAGCGTTTCATCCAACATAGATAAGTTGAGATCCATAAATCTAAAACAATGATTTTCGTGGTTTGTTCTTAAAGCTTTTTTTCGATGGTTGTGATTTTTCTGGAGTAGGGTTTGAAGTGGCCGATATTTGTCATTCTTTGCAGGCAGATCTCCCTTCACTCACCGCCCAGTCCCCCAGCCACCAAAAACAACGAGTATTACATAAAAGTTTGATGAATATATATGAAAATAGCGTAAAGGCGATTCATAAAGCGGTAGTCGTATTTTGTCACACAATTGAGAGAAACGGCCAAGGGATCTCTCCCCCTTCCCCAAGCTTCTCTCGAGCGTTTCTCTGGATTGCGTTACACAACACCATTTGGTAGCTTGGAAAAAGAGGACGACGACGGCTACAAGAACGTCATTTAAAGTATAGAGGTTACTTCATGGAAAATGCGCGCGTACGATTTTTACTCACGAGTTGAGTAGTAACAGAAAGCGAACGAGTGAGTTTTCTAATACGAAACAACGAGGAAATAAAAATCGTACAAAGCATTTTCCATGTTGTAATGTGTTTATTTCATAGGTACTGAGATTTTTTTCGTGGTAGTGTTTTGATACACAAATTTATTTCGCACAAATGGAGTGGGGCGATGAAAGAAATAAACAGTGGTTTAAAATCGCCCAACCGTCAATTTATTTAATAAAATTTAGTATGGGTTATTGACCAAGCGTGAGGTCAAGATGACTGGATATTGGCCAAGTTCTTTTTTTGCGTGTTTATGGACCGAGACGAAGTCGAGGTCCATAAACACGCAAAAAAAGAACGAGGCCAATATCCAGTCATCTTGACCGAACAATCTTGGTCAATACAGGATTTATTATATGACTTAAAACACCAAAAAATGATCTTTGATCTTGCGGGACCAAGCGAGAAATCCCGAGCGGGCAGTATCGCTCCATCTTGCCCGCTCGGGTAGCCAATCAGAGCGCGCGATTTGGTTCATCTTGCCCGCTCACGGAGCTAGTCATATAATAACATCACTTACTGTGTTTCAGATATTCCAAAGTGAAGAGTGTTTTTAGTTCGTCGCTTGTCAAAGCTACTGGCTCTTTGGGTTTATTTCCCCTTCCTTGCTTCTTTAGTTCTCTGTTTGGACTAAAGAACCTCTCTGGTCGTTTGTTATGCTTGCGGAATAGCCCTTTTTCTTCAGTTGTCGTTTCAAGCTAGCCACTAAACTTTGAAGGAGAGTCAGCTCGTAATTATTGCTGTCTTTAGTGTGGACGGAGATGCTATCAAGGAAAAATGTATTTGACATAAGGAAATTTCGGAAACTGAGCTAATCATTAAAACCGCCCGATGCACACTGTAGCACTTGAAAGTCGGTTGGTTACCGAAGCTCTTTAAATACTGTACAGGGAAAAAGAGGGTAGACACGGCCCCCTCGTCCCCCCCCCTCCCCCCCAAATCTGGCCCTGATGTCCTGTCCCGTTTTTAGCGGACGTTTTCCGGCATGTCATGCATGCCTTGCAGTTGCATTAAGCAAACGTTTATTCCACACACTAAGGAAGGACTGTACATGTTGTTTCCGCTTCATAATTCCTCTTCTTTTCAGTCTAATCTGATGCCGGGACAATTTTTTTTTTAGCCTAACGTTTGCATCAAAAAGTACCGTAAAAGCCAACAATAAAAGGCAAGCTAAAAGATACCCTGGGTGCTAGAGGAATTTGTTTTCAAGGTTGGAAAGAGAGCTCCGGTCAACGGTCGACTGTTGATTTGGAATCGCGGAGCGTTCTCTCCGACTTTAAAAAAATTTCTGTGGCACCCAGGGTAGCCAAAAGACAGATGAAGAAAAAAAAAAAGGCAATTGATCGTAAAAACACGAAACTTTCAGCCGTCTGTGAATTCCTTGAATTAAGAGGATTTAAAGGTCAATGTTCTGTCAAAAGGAAGAAATTGATCACCTGCTAGGCAACCACAAAGGTGCACGTGATCACCTTGTGTCAACGTTCTTGTTTTACAGGGAAGATTGTTAATCGTTCGTCGTTTTCAGAATAAAACCATGTACTTTTTAGCCAAGAAACTTCCGTCTTTCGTTTTTTAATTTTGTTGTGACATTGAATATTTACATTTCATCTGTCTGTTCACGAGACCCTCTTTGTCTGTTTTAATCAAAACAGAGTTTGTAATTGAAAATCTAAACATCTATGAGATGGAAAAACATACTTGCGAACACGGCAACCCAAGGTTAATAAATATGAAGTTTTTTACTATCTGAACGTTTTTGGTTTAGATTTAAGTGATACAATAACATTGTTGAAAAATCTCGTGTTAATGAGTAATGTAAACAATCTTCGCACTAGTAAGTCGTAGAGATAAATTGTCTTAACCAGGAACTTAAAGAACTTTGTTTTACACTACAGTGACAAAACAAATCTTTTTCTGACATTAAAAACCATAGCTACGTATTAATCATTTGCCAGAAAGAACACAACTTCCTGTCAGCTTTATGAAAACTGCTCTTTAGGGTGTCAATTTCAACCCACATAGGGGAAACCCTAAAACCAGAAATCCGGAATCCGGAATCCGGAATCCGGAATCACAGTACAATACAGAGAGTAAAAACTATCCTAAACATTCATAAAAGCTAACCTTAGGCCTAATTAGGCCTAAACAAACGTTTTTAGGCCTAATTAGGCCTAAGGTTAGCTTTTATGAATGTTTAGGATAGTTTTTACTCTCTGTATTGTACTGTGATTCCGGATTCCGGATTCCGGATTCCTGGTTTTAGGGTTGCCCGATTTTGTTCTTATTTCAGTAACAGATGGTTACTGAAAAATTAGCCTAAAGGTGTTCTTAAAATAACTTTTTCTAAAATGTATATATACAGTATAGTACTGTATTACTATATAGACTATGTAGATGATATCAATGTGTAAGTTCAAAAATGTTATTTACAAAAAGTATTGATGAGGAGGGTGGCATGACACCCAAAAAGGAGACCTGACAAAGGCAGATTAGCTCAAAGGCTATCCTGCACCATCATATTCATTGTAGTGTTCATATGTTTTTCAATCCAATTCAATGTTTATTTGTAATTTGTGTGTTCTTATATATGGTACTTAAAACGCCAAAATTCAGGGTGGTGTTCTTAACCCACTTGTTCTTTTATGCGGGTTTTTACTGTATTTCATTGCGTGCGTGAAAACAAGAAACCCGATTCGTGTCAAATCAACTATACGCAACAAAATAGATTTCAGGATCAAGCCCTTTTCTGAAGAATCTTTTCCTTAAATAATGAAGCAAAACATGGACTACAAACTTTCTTTCAAAATAATTCTTGACTAACGAGAACAAAGTTTCTTTCAAATAAATCTTCACTGTCACACTTCCAATTATGTTTTACCTGAAGACTGTAGAGTTGGGTACAAAATAAATGTAAATAGCCAGACAACTGAGATGCGACTTCAGTAAACACGTACAGATGCTTTCAAGGCGTTCGATTCCCGCAATGTTTTTTAAGCCCATACAGAATTTGCCATTTGGTTTCAGTCTGGAAACAAAGCTCACACAGTTGATACGGAGATCAAATTGTTGTCTAAGTCCATTACTCGTCGCTTTTAAGATTCCAGGTATATTTTTCACCGCCTGTCTTGTGTATACAATTGACTTTCCATTCTTGGGCTCCATAAGGGTATATTTTGTTTAAAGATCTACTAAAACGCCATTCGCGTTACAGGACGATCGACTTTTGGTAAAAACGGGTAGTTAAATCTTCTACTGTGTCTTCCGGATAAAATCTATGCATTTCTACTACACCCCGAAAGATACACACAGATACATCCACCCACCAAGAAACTACTTAGCAGGAAAAAAAAAAAGACAAAGACTAAATGACACCCATTTTCCGACTGGTTTGCCTGGTAAGAGGACGTATCGCCCCACATATGGGCTTCTTGCAATGATAGTTTTTTTTTAAAATCAAATTTAGCTACGCGGCTTCTTTTAGAGAGCACCTGATTGGCCAGTTGTAATAACGAAATGAAATTTTAAATATGCGTGGCATTTGGAAAGAGAACTTAAAATAGCTTTGCGAAACTAAAATAGATTTTAAAAACTGTTGTGGTGCATGTGGATCCGTTCTCTTACCTCATCCTCTCTTGGACTAAGATAGTGTAAGAATGTATGGATAAAAGCTACTTACAATGTCAATTAAAGAAGCTATCTTCTTACTAATCATAAAAATTTGATTGGTTTAAAACACTCCTATTTTGCACTAGACTTGCTCCAAGTCGCCCTCTCGAAACCCTTCGATTGAGAAATCAAAGCGAACGAGCGACGAAATCGCGAGAGGGCGAATTGACCCAAACCAGCCGTCAACTATCGGGACAAATATTTAAAGGGACTTTGAGAATGTCTAATTTTCCACTAATTCACTTGCCAAGTTGTTATCGGACAGTTCAGTGAGCCAATCACAATCAAAGTTGTAATTTAAATCAACCAATCACAACCTTGGTTTCAATCATTCAGACTTCTAAATTGGAGCTTTCTTTCTTTCTTTCTTTCTTTCTTCAGTTCTTTCTTTCAGAGCGACATTAAACAATTTACGCCTTCTTTGTACGTCTTTTAATGCAGATGTATAGAATGTAAAGGAGCCTTAAAAGGTCTATGTCATGCTATTTTAGGGTCTGTTCAAAACCCAAAATATCTTGCCGTCAACTGACTTTCCGAAAAAGATAGAGTATTCATGTACTCTCTCTGAATTAAAAAAGCCAAAATTTAAGGATATTAGTGTTCTGTTCAAATACCCTAATTTGTGCTCCAGAATGCGGGAAATGCATTCTAAGAGGCCCGATATTAAGGACACTAGACAACAGTTTCATTTTGATTAGTTTTATCCGGTTTATAGTTACATCTGGATCTTAGTTACAATGTTCAGTTGATTTTCATTGGTTTGTAATCAGATCATTTTAATTAGCGTCCCCACGCACATATATAGGCTAAGTTAGCGTTCCTTTAAAGTAGTTTTTTTTTCATGATTTCGCGTGGCCTGAAATTTTTGTATACCTTTCGGCAACCTCGACAGTTAACCTTTCGCTCAAGCGGAACCGATATGTGAGTACGCTTTGTTATTTGGTTATGGTTGAGTTTTTTTGAGGTTCTTGAGGTGAAGAGTGTACGCAAATAGATCTTAATTTGTACAGTTCGTACTATTTTAATTGATTTATGATCGCTAAGAGGAGTCGACAACGTTAGATATATAAGAGAGTGACTCGCCGGCTCGGCGGCTCGTCAGTCAAACTGGATTTTTAAAGAACGCTACAAAGTAAAGTTTTTAACGAGTGCTTAGGCCTAATCACCGAAACGAGCACTTAGGCTTCATTAGTAAACGAGTGCTATATTCTTCACACGATCTTGCAAAAAGTGTAGTTAACGGAACCGTAAAATGAAAGCTAAAATTTTAAGAGTTCTTAGGCCTAATCACTGAAACAGCGCTTAGGCTTAATCAGTAAACGAGTGCTATATTCCTCACACGATCTTTCAAAAAGTGTAGTTAACCCAACCGTAAAATGAACACAAAAATGTGCTCGCCAAATACTCGTTGCAGACAAACCGCCAGCTTGACCGTCGACACCTCGACACAAAAAGACTTTCACCGACCGCAAAACTTCGATAATCGATGTCATACATGATCCTTTGTCTTAACCTTGAGTTGCTTTTCGCGGTAATATGTTTGATTTGGCTTGCTAACGACCTGTTTATGAAAGCTTTATCATTAAACTCTTGGTTGGCCGATTTCACAGCGCACAAAACCGCGTGATTGTCGAAAACTGAGAAAACAAAAAAAAATTACCCGCCTGCGCAGTCAAAAGTCACCCTTGCTTTGCGACACACCGTGATTTTTTTGTAACAACAACAACACCACCCGAATTTCAAAAATTTTCCCAGGGAGGATGCCCTCGGACTCCCCTACAAGCTTGTACCTTCGGCCCTCGAAAAGCCCCCCTTTTGGGGCGTGTTGTCCATTCTTCGCCTACACCTCAGGTTTTGCACATTCTAATTGAAAACCCTGTAATATAGTTTTATCGAGAAACATGAGAGAGAGAGAAAGAGAAGGACTGAAAGAACGTTGGCTGGGATATGTGAATTTCACAAAAGTTGTTTTTAGGTCGAACGTTTGTTTCCGGAGACGTCTGTAGCCTGTTCCAGGCTCTCAGATAGTCGAGAAAACGAAAAGAACTTCACACGCAGTTCTTTTCGTTTTCTCGACTATCTGATAGCCTCGAACAGGCTAAGACGTCTGCGACTTTTAAGGCCGGGACACACTATGCGACAAGTCGCAGCGACAGGTCTCTGCGACAAGTTGCTCCGTGTGTACTACTTGCAGAACAAGTCGCTGCGACACGACGCCTGTTCGGTACAAACGCAGTGATCTCATATGAAGTGGAATGTGCATTAGTTTTCTTATTCTGTATGGCTGACCATATGACGCTCTCTCATTGGTTCGTTTATATTTTGTCGCATCGACTTGTTGCCGGAAGTGTACACACGGTGCGACATCGCTGCTTTCCCTAAATCTTGTCGCTGTGATAAGTCGCAAAAATTCAAACCAGTTTGAATTCGTGCGACTGATCGCGGCGACAACGATTTTCATAAAATTAACCTTGTCACACAAGGCGAATTGTTGTGGCGACTTTTCCCCGCGACGTGTCGCAGCGACTTATCGCCTAGTGTGTCCCGGCCTTTAAGCATTACGTCAAAGAAGACTTGAGTAATGGCGGCTGTTGTATATTCAGTATGGCTGTCGGAGTCGTATAGACCTCTTAAGCTTGTA
>NC_090885.1:7467174-7477174 GCF_036669925.1 Montipora capricornis
GCAGACTCTCCCAAACATTTGGTACGGTAACAGCATTTGCGGTTGAGCACTTCAATCAATCATGTTGACAAATTCCGCACAAAAATGAAAAAAAACAAAAATAAAATCAAAAAGCAGAAATTAGTCTTAATTAGATAGGTGAAAGAAACAGAACGTCGCGAGGTATACCCAGATTCGGAATGCCATTTAAGTAAATGGAGACGCTATGGTAACATAGGACTTTTTTAGTATAGGATATTTTAGTTTAAAAGGAGGTATTTCTCTACAACCTAATACTTGCAAATAGTATATGCTTAGCTTTTGACTTTGTAACGTAACATGGATGTTGTAGTACTTTAGTTATTTTGCTTGTAATGCAAGAATCATTGTTCATTTACCTCTATTAGGTTGAACTTGACCTTGCTTACGCTAGTGTCAAGAATGACATGAAATCAGGTCAGGTTAAGTGAGACTTTAGGATTGCTGACTTGAAAGGATAACACTTTTCGCATTCAAAGAAAAGAGGCTTAAGTTTGAGCTAGTGGAGGCTAAGGTACCTGCCTTCAAATCATGCAAGCAACGTACATATTCTTTTCAGATGGCACCATCCACCATGATGAGTGCGCTCTTGGAATTCTTGTACAGTACACTAATGGCATTGACTATGACCTCTGGGATACCTTAGTGACGAATGATGGAGCTGAGCGAAAGCCAGCCTTGGGATCGGATCTACGTGGTCCGTCGTCCTCATTAACAGTATTTTGTTGTATTCCTTGGCAACGATGGACATCAGGGTAATCCCTTTGTAGTTGGCCATGAGGCTAAGGGATCCCCTTTCGTCGGTATAGAAAGAAAGACATTTGTGATCCATTGCTCAGGGGAAGTGAGAGGCGGATAATCTTTGCCATTGCGTCCCCCCTTCACCCCCCCCCCCCCCCTTCCTTCCCCGACCCTTCGCGAGGGCTTCTGCACGGTCTTTACTGTTTCCTCCATTGTGGGTGGGTAGTTGACTTAAATTATTATAACTACAAAGCAGATGTTGGCCCTTGTCAATGCGCCGTAGCTAAAACACAATGAGCCTCAGTGACACTTTATCCATTTCATATCTCTCATTAACGGCGCTGTCATGATCAGTTGAGGGTTTCCCTTGGGCAATTTGTCGCAATTGTCTGTGACGTGGCCTTTGCGCAATCCGATGTTATGGCTCTTTCTAGATTGTCTAGCGACACATATGAGATAGGTGACGTGTCACGGAGGTTCATTGTGTTTTAGCTACGGCGCACTGACGAGAGCTAACAAGCCCGAAACAGCTGTGTGCGTCTGGTTTGGCCGACCGTAGTTCCATTTTTTAAGAGAATGCCTTTGTGAACGTTGTTTGATCTGTCCTAACAGTGGTGTGTTATGCTTATCACTGTCTGTTTTGATCCAACGTAATGCATATATTATCGTTACCCGGCATTGCAGACTTTAGTGTTAAATGTTTATTATTGCAGCAATATGGGTCAATGTCCTCCGCGTCGCACTCATACTTAACATGGTTTTGCAAGATTTTGGGTTAGCCAGGCTGATCTCACATATTCCTACATTCATGGAGCCAGGGAAGAATGCGTTGTCTTTTCGCAAAACAATAGACCACTTCGGAAAATACCAAAATACGCTTTGTCGCCCCAAATTTTTCATAAGCATTGTTTCAAGGTTCTCTGGGGACATACAACGGTCACAAGAGTAAACAAAAACAATGCTTATGTAAAATTTCGGGGGCACAAACAAAGAGTATTATGGTATTTTCCGAAGAGGCCTATTTGAAATAATGAACCAGTCTAGGGGTCAGCGGTAAACATTTTTTGCTGTAGCGAATGAACATCCAGTTTAGTACCCAGAGTCCTCGGGCTCTTTGACCAGCGGGCGGTTGTCTGGAGTAGATAAGAAGCCTCTCCCGTCTACCGCCGGCTGACCAAAAAGCTCTAGGACTCTGCAACATAGGACGTTTTTAACCAACCTCTGAAGACACCAATAACAATTGAGAAAGGTACGACTTGTGGTAGACGAACAAAAGAAGCTCATAAGAGATCTTTCGTTTTTGCAAAAAAATCGCAATTTCCAGTTTTTGGCCTCGATACCATTACATTAGAACCACTTAAGGTTGGGTTACACCTACGACGCAAGCAAAAGAACAAGCAACATACGCAGACGCAGTAGCGTTTTGATAATTCGTATCTTTCGTTAGAACCAAAGACACTAATTAACAATAAGTTAATGCGCCCGGGTATACTGCTTATGCTTATGCTTGCTTCGTACATATAAACCAGCCTTAAAAGCGTGACAAAAATCCACAACGACACTGAAATAAACATTTGTAATCCAGAGTAATGCTGAATTGACCTCTGTTGTTGGTTAGCAACTTCGTAGATGCAAATTTTGACGATACTTTTGATTGGTCATCTCCAAAAACTTGATAATGGTGCTTTTGTGGGTATGCGTGTTTGTGTGGTCAAGGCCACAACAAAATAATAAAAATATTTTAAACCTCCCCATTCTCATAACTCTAACTGCCCGGAACTAAAGGAGGTTGCCTATATTCCAAAGCTCTCAAACAGCCACAGGATCTCTTGGTACAAGATAGAATTTCGAACTCAACGGATTGATTCAATGTGATTTAATATACGGACAATCAGAAAAATAATCAACCATGGCTGTGTACAGTGTTATTACTGTAAATACTGATGGTGGAGTTGAGAAATCGAAATCGAACGATAGCAAATAAATTTGTAGTTTGCACAGGACAATGTTCGTAGTCTGGATGATAAAGGTTTACAGATGTAGAAGCCAACTGTAGTTATTCATAAGTTGTAGTTCTTAGATAGATCGTAGGTTCGAACTGAAATAGGATAATTAAGATAGATGGTTTATTTATTTGCTGAAAGAATTGCAGTCAAAGACTGAATTATACTTGCTTACAATTAAAATTGCAATAATAAAATATATGAATATGCAAATATGTAATTAACCTAAAATCCTAGATAATTATATAATACATGTACTTATTAAGAATTGTAAAATCTTGAATTGTGATTAATAAAACTAGATTGACGACGATTCGTTTTACATTTAGGTAGTACAAACTTAGAACTCTTTCTAAGATTATAATTCAAGGCTTTCTCCTCCGGGAGAACAGGTTGGAGTCTGTGATTCTTATCTTTAGCGATCTGTTCGAAGAACTGTGACGTAATCCTCTGGCGCCCTTCAGAAAGCGGTTGAAGGCCAGCTTCATTGAAGGCTTCAGCGTAACTGCGCCCTGGGTGGATAATGCGCTTTGCGCGTTTCTGGAGTCGCCCGAGGTCATCACTAAGATAACTAGACGCTCCATAAAAGCGTACACTGGGTTGCTTGTGGTACGTGTTACCCAAAAACAGAAGGCACTGAATTTGGTGGTATTGAACTGCAGGGTTCCAGTTAATTTTTTTCAAGTGGGGGGTCATTAAGACAATTTGAGGGTCACCCACATGTCGCGCCAGCCGAGGCCCTTTGGCCCACACGTTCACATCTTTAATTATTTTGTAATATCCTGTCCCATTTTGAACGTATCTATTTTGACTTCAGGGTGAACTATTTACACAATCGCGAGATTGAGCGGCCATGTAATTGAAAATCTGAACATCCCGGCGAGACAAAAACAGACTTGCGAATTATCGCAAATCACAATGCTGACAAGCACAAAAGCAGAAGAAATGGTTGATAAATATGAAGTTTGTTACTACCTGAATGTTTTTGGGTTAGAGTAAAGGGGTATATTGTCACGCAACTCATGTAATTTCATGACACTCAAAATTCGCAAAAAGCGTGAGTTTCATGTAAACAATTTGCGCACTAGAAAGTCGCAGCGATAAATTGGATTAACCAGGAAGTTAAAGAAATATTGTTGGCTTCCCAAATAAATTTCATTTTACACTACAATGACAAAGTCATTTGTCAGAGAAATAAAATTCCTGTCTCCTCGCGTATCACATTTCAACGCAGGTATGCAAATTTGTTAACTCATTTCTCCGGGTCCCGATTCCCGCGAAATTTTTCTGTTTTCAAATACATTGTATTAACAAAAATATTATTTCCCGTCAAGCGTTGCATCTTTTATGTTTCAAATAGAAACACACAATTTTAAATTTACAAAACATGTTTCGGATGATCGACATCCATCGTCAGTTGTGAATACAAGTGAACCGCTAGTCGGTGTTATATAAAGATAGCTAATAAAATGCATGAGTACTGATTAAATAACAACGTGAATGTGAGGTAATAGAAAATACAATGATGAGAAGACAATGGGTATTGGACGAGGAAAATTACAATGAAAGTGTTAAATTGACATGATTAACTTGCTTGTTTAATGAGGGTTTTTCCCAACCTATGTGTAAGGCCTCCTTGATTTTTAGTTGAAAAGGCGTGGAGGCGGTGTCAAGGATTGAAAAACAATCCTCTGAGCATAAAGATCTGCATGCTTCTGACCCATTAATGTGCTGAAAGATATGCGAGTTCTTATCAGATGTTAAATGTTCACGAACACGTGTAGCAAGATGTCGGTTTGTTTCGCCGACATAACAGGCACTACAGCCTGCGCAAGAAAATTTATAAACAACACGGGATCGTGATAATTTGGAAATAGCATCTTTGGCACTGAATAAGTTCTTAATCTTGTATGGGGCAGACACTAGCTTGATGTCCAAGTTTTTACAATAGCGTTGTGTTAAATTCTTCATTCTGCTTTGAACGTGAGTCGAGAAAGGGCCAACAAAAGGTAATTTGTAGTAGTGCGTGCGAATTTCGTTAGAGTTGGTTATTGCGGAAGTGTGCAGGGGGGAGGCAAAGAATTTGTTAAGGAATTGTTTAACAGTACTGTTCACTAGACAGGATGCAAATTGATTCTTTCCGAGAATGTTGGCTCGCTCCTTAATGTTGTTGTGGAAACCGGTCCAGGTTTTATTAATTTAAAATGTCCTGTCCACCAGCGTTTGTATTAACCCTAATTTGTAGGGAAAAGGTGAGAAACTAAGAAAATTGGTGAGAAGGCCTGTGTAAGTGCTCTTGCGAACAACAGATGTGACAAAAGATGGAGGATTGCTGTTGTCCAAGAGGACATCTAAAAACGATAGTTTGTCGTTGACCTCCGTCCCCATGGTGAATGTAATGTTAGGGTGTTTATCATTGATATAATGAAAAAATTCCAAAGCATCCGTTTCGTTGTTGAATAGGCAAAATGTGTCATCCACATATCTACGGTAGAAATAAATTGCAGGACCATCGTATTGTTGTCGTCATGATGGCCCATGAAAAGATTCGCAAGTACCGGTGCCAAAGGGGAGCCCATGGCGACGCCATCTATCTGATCGTAATATTTCCCTCGGAATAGAAAATGTGTCTGGGCAGTAGCAACAAGGAACAACTCTTTGAGGCTGTTTTTGCTTAACTTGATGTTCGGGTTCCCTGACAAAATATAATCCACTGCTAGCTCAATAGGTTTTTTTTTTTGGCCCTTTCTCGACGCACGTTCAACGCAGAATTAAGAATTTAACACAACGCTATTGTAAAAACTTGGACACCAAGCTAGTGTTTGCCCCATACAAGATTAAGAACTTATTCAGTGCCAAAGATGCTATTTCCAAATTATCACGATCCCGTGTTGTTTATAAATTTTCTTGCGCAGGCTGTAGTGCATGTTATGTCGGCGAAACAACCCGACATCTTGCTACACGTGTTCGTGAACATTTAACATCTGATAAGAACTCGCATATCTTTCAGCACATTAATGGGTCAGAAGCATGCAGATCTTTATGCTCAGAGGATTGTTTTTCAATCCTTGACACCGCCTCCACGCCTTTTCAACTAAAAATCAAGGAGGCCTTACACATAGCTTGGGAAAAACCCTCATTAAACAAGCAAGTTAATCATGTCAATTTAACACTTTCATTGTAATTTTCCTCGTCCAATACCCATTGTCTTCTCATCATTGTATTTTCTATTACCTCACATTCACGTTGTTATTTAATCAGTACTCATGCATTTTATTAGCTATCTTTATATAACACCGACTAGCGGTTCACTTGTATTCACAACTGACCTTGGATGTCGATGATCCGAAACATGTTTTGTAAATTTAAAATTGTGTGTTTCTATTTGAAAGTTATCTTTTATGTTCAAATAACCGCTAAAAATAAAAAAATTTTAACGATCTATCCGTAGATATTTTTTCATAATTTAATATTCTGTCAAAATTTGCACAACAGTCAAATCACAAAAATAGCAACGCACGCAACAAATTTAGCCTCATTTACCTCTTCGTCGAATTCTTATGCTCAACACAGGAATTTTTAGCTACTGTGAAAATCTTTCCATATTCGTTAGCAATCATCCTTTCAAATTTCAGAGAAATCGACCGGTCCGCAAAAATTTTACGAGTTTTTCTCAATGAGATGTCAAAAGGCCAAGTGAATGTTGCGCATAATAAACCAAGTTGGGGCGATCAAGTTGCGCGTGTGACCGTTATAAACATTTTTTCACAAAATGTTCCCGAATCGTCAAGTATCATCACAGAAGACAAGAACATCATTCTAAAAGCTTATTCTACGCAAAAAGTAGGTTCTGGAGGTAATTTTGAGAGTGGAAATCAAGTTTACGAGGCCGCACGGTATATTTATATTTAATTAAGTTAACACAACAGAACTGAGGCTTACCACATTTTGAAACGAAAATGCTTTACTATTGCCATAAGAACTATCCAGTTAAGCTCGCATATTACACAACATGATGAATTCATAAAGGCCACCTTTTCCAGCAAAATATTTTTTGAAACAAACAACATATTTGCTATTAGAGGCAAAAACCCCTTCCTATTTCATTACGTGCGTGAAGACAAGAAACTCAATCGTGTCAAATTAAACTCCGTGTCAAAAACGCAACTAAATAAATTTCCCACCAGTGTTCAGCATCAAACCCCTTTACTGAAAAACCCTTTACTTGAATTATCAAGCAAAAAATGGGCAAGAAGCTTTCTTTCAAATAATATTTGACTAACAAGAATTAGTGAAATTTCCAATTGTTACCGGAAGACTGTACAGAATTGAGAACAAACAAATAAGCCAGACAACAGAGATCACAGATCCAAGTTGTTCAATTCCTTCTCTGTCTGTTAAACCCATAAGTTACTAGAGAATTTTCCATGTGATTTCAGTGTTGTACAAAACACCACACTTATACAATATTAGAACTACAGCTCACTTTGATTACGGCTCGACGAGGGGCGACAGATTGTTGTCGAAGTCCATTACTCGTCGCTTTAAGATTCCAGATACTTTTGTTTTCACCGTCTGTCTTGTTTACGTTGCATTCTTTAGCTCCATAAGGGTACATTTTGTTTAAAGATCCTCCAAAACGCCATTTGCGTTTCAATCTTCGACGCCATTGCAGGTTAATGAAATATTCTACCTTGTCAAACCAGAGAAATCTACGCCTTTCTACTACCCCCTGAAATCCTACCAAAATACGCGCGGAAGACTCTACGCACAAAGACACCACTTAGCAAGGGAGTGATAAGAAAGACTTTTCCCGACACGGAAAAAAAAAAGAAGTAAACGAACAAATCCCACCCATTTTCCGACTGGGATTACCATACTGGCAACCCAGTAATGATGCGCTTCATTGCGTCCCATGAGAAGCTGTCTCAGCTTAGCGGCCAAAACTAGTTTGAGCTGTCTCTTCGCATTGAAATGAGTTTCTGGGGTCGTGCGACCAAAGGCTTTTTTTTTTCGTCCTCGACCGTTGATTTGGAATCGCTGAGCTTTCTCTCCGACCTTGAAAAAATTCCTCTGGCACCCAGGGTACATCAGTGACGGAGAGCTGTGGAAATGATGGCTTCGCGTGAGGCTGCCGACGGCGATTGCCTCACTTTGCTCTAACAATCGAGACAGTAACTCATTTATGTCCTTTTGATTATCTCTTTGCCTTTCCGCTCTGCTTTAATCTCTGGGACCATAAGCAAGACTTGATAGTCTCTCAACGAGGACTCTGTGAGAGGCCATCTACTCAAGTTCATCGCCTTGTTCTCGCTCTTTGGCGTGGTACTGGGTTCCAATCCGCGTATTGCGTGACAAGTTATATTTTATATATGGCATGGCAAGTTTTATATTTTCAAAGTTTTATACATGGCGTGACAAGTTTTATATTTTGTAGCAAGTTTTATGTATTAAGCTAAGATGTTTTACTGAAAAATCAATAAGTTTTATATATGGCAGGATTTTTTTTTTTTTTTACAAACTGCATTCCATAGCCAAGGGTTGCGTTGCACTGATTGGTAGATTCGAATAGATTCAAATGCTTCGAATACCTTTGGCCTGGTTTCTTGCAACGATCATGTTGAGAAACCTTTATTATCGATTTCAGGATCGCCTTTCTTGGTGAATTTTCAAATGTAGACATCCCTAATCGAGCGGATGCTGGTGTTTTTAAGGAAGTTCGCGCCCACAACGTTCCCATGTACAGATCTTTTTTAAACTTGCCACGCAGAAAAGTAATGATCTACTTTTGCCAAAAAGGCGAAAAAAATAGGGGATCACCGTGCTCGTTTTCGAGATCATGAGGTGCACTTATAGAAGATTGCATTATTTAAAGACGATCTTAGCTAACAACTGTCAGCAAGAAAAACGCTACATTAGTGAAATTTAGATCAGGTAAACGTACTCAATTCAACATAACTAATATAACTAAACAAACTTTTGCAGCTGATGTCTTCTTCTGAGGTGAAATAGACCTTGAAAAACGATACATATTAGTCTACGGAAAGAAAAATGGGGGTCACCGAGCATTCAAGAGAGTAAAATCGCTGCGAAGTTCTCAAAGCGATTGTCTATTCGCACTGTAACGCCATTGCGTGAGCTAAGATACCTTGGGGCTAATCCCCTTAAGCATTTAAAAGTTAAAATTGCATCATAAACTGCCAGCATGGCAAACACTGTGAGCCATCTGAGATAGTTCAATACGGGTGTTATATGTCCGTACTTTCTTGTTCCTCTACGGATTCTGGCAGCAAAGTTCTTTCTAACTTCTGCACATTGGTTGAACAAAATACAGCTTACTCAATACTAGAGATTTAATGACGTTCTCTAAAGTTCTCGAGTCGAGAAAATGCTTGACCATGTTAATTTAGCATAGTCTAGCCATACAGGTAGACGTGATATTAGTGACGTGTTCATTATAAGCACTGTTTTGATTGCTATGCTAAGCCATTTGCATATGTTAATAATATGCCCTGGGGACTTGTAAATTATGAATATAAAGGTCCATGTTGGGCCCGCCCCTTGCACTCTACTCTAGGCCGCCGTTTAGATCAGATCTAGCGACTTAGCTGGCGCTCCAAAACCCCGTTTTTCCCTCGCTTCATGGCTGAACAAATGCCTGCTCCTCCGCTGCCAAACCAAGTTCAAGATGTTGTTAATGTCGCTCCAGCTCCAGCAGTTCCAGCTCCGGAACCTGTCCTTGCAGCTCCAGTAGCTCAGGTAGAAAACCGGCCTCCCGCGGCAGCCGACAACGTTGCCCAGAACGCACCACCTGAGGTGACTGTTCCGAATTTTCAATCCCTAGCCTGTTTTTAGTTGGTTAAGTACACGTGTTCCTTTTCTTTTTTTTTTCCGTGCTTTTCTTAGCGGTGTTTACTTTATTTTGCTCGTCACAGTTCATTTCGCCTCGGTTCTAATGGCGGTGGTAGTTTCTGTTGTGCTCGGATTTGTTCTCACCTTTGTGGCTCGTTAGCGCTTTGTAAAGTCCTGCGTGGCCTTAAAGCATGCAATAATCCTGTGTGGAAGATAGTCCTTTGTGGCAGATGAGGCGTGCATTTTGTCCTTTGTATCTTTGAATGAAATAGTCCTGTGTGGTAACAATGCATACAATGGTCCTATATGACGAATAAACCTGTGACAAATAGACCTGTGAAAATAGTCCTGGGTGGTGATAAGACCTGTGTGGCGATTAGGCCTGG
>NC_090885.1:7482174-7499674 GCF_036669925.1 Montipora capricornis
TGCTTTTAGAAGGGGTGAGAATGCAGTTACATGCCCTGTTAAAGGTCTGGAAATGTATTTCAATATTTGTAGGCTCCTCAGAATAATATTTCGAAAGAGGGAAAAATTTCTTTTAAGGCTGTAGAGCCACAGGCAGCCCAGGGTAGATTGAATGAGTATACAAATGCAGAACCTGTTCGTGGTAAATTAACCGGTGATAGTTATACTCTTCATGGTTTTCGAAGCGGAGCGGCGATTTCGTTAGCTCTTGCTGGGGTCTCCTTTCATGAGATTATGGATCATGTTGCCTGGAAAAACAGCAGGACAGCTCTACATTATATTAAGCTAAAACAGGTTGTAAGTCCAGCAGGAGCTGCAGCCAGGCTGGCAGATTTGGATTGTAACACTGGCAAAACCTACATGCGTCTTAATAATCTGGAGGGTTTTTTTCCAGTATTCTAGTAATTCAACCAAGTTATCTCTGTCTTTAGTATCTCATTTATTTAATCGATTGGGCCAGAAGTAGGTTCCCTGTGGCAATATAATTTGTTTCCGGTGTTTTGGATAAGGATTGGAAGAGAGGTCAATAGATGGAGAAAGGCCCACCTTCAACCGACAGGCTTTTCTACCGTTTGTTTTTGTTATGGAAATTCGTATTTCTTATCGCAGCTTTCTAATTGGATGAATTTCGGATTCGTTTTGTTTTTTCAGATATGAAAATTGTTTCGAGGCACACAATGCCTGTCGGTTGAAGGTGGGCCTTTAATAACTTTTCCTTGACAAAGAATAAGGGTGGCATGCTTGGTAGTTAAGTTATTGTCTACTTGCTCTAATATAGCAGATCTCTTTCAGAGCCAACGACAATTTTTTTTTTTTTTGCACTGGGTGTATGCTTGGTCTGACTGTCACAAAAGTCAGCGCGGGGCTTGGGGAAAGCCAGAGCGATTCCCCATACCTTATTTACATTTCACGAATTAACAATTCCCAGGGCAGAATATTATACTATGCTAAGTCATTTGCATATGTTAATAATATGCCCTGGGGACTTGTAAATTATGAATATAAAAGTCCACATTGGGCCCCGCCCCTTACACTCTACTCTAGGCCGCCGTGTGGATTAAATCTGGCGACCCGCCCTCCCACCGATCGAGGAATCCGGGTTTTTGGAGTGCATCCTCCGGGCTCTTCGTCTGGTTTGGGCTTGTCCCAAGCCACAGCGATATCCCATACCTTATTTACATTTCATGAATAACAATACCCAGGGCCGAATATTATACTAAATTGTTTCTAAAATTCTCCATCGTCTTTCAACGACTTATAAAGTGGCATGGGATTGGCACATCGCATTTCAGAAGCACCTCCCAAGAGGCCTTGGCGAAGTTCTTACAGACAGCATTTCCTAAGTATTTGTCTCGATTTTCTTTGCTCGTCAAATCTACAATATCCAAAGGGCAGCTCTTTGGCAAAGCGTCAAGGTCAATCTCGGCAATTCGTAAACCAGTGAGACCTTGCTTCTCTTTCACTGCTTTATAATGTTCTGCAACGGCAAGAGACGTTGTTGCTGAAATGTACTGCGATGCATAGTTATGCCGACCTCCACAGTTAACATGTGATAGGACAGTTTTGGTAGCAAGGGGATTTTTTGCCACAATTCCTACAAGAGGATTCTCGTCAGGTCGCAATAGTCGAAAAAGTGTTTTGTCAAATCTACAAAGACTACCATCGACCTTAGCCGAAGAAAGTGACAGTTCAGCCAACTGGTTACCAATGGCATCCAACTGAGACTCCACCGCCATGATGAGCTTTAGAGCAGTCAGCACAGGACGAACACTAGCCTTCCAATGTCTCTACGGAAAAATTAAAGTTAAACAAAAGGTTTATGTGGGCTTTAATTGTCTTTAGTTGTACAATTAAATATTGTAAAGGTGGAAATAAAGCCATCACTCGCAAACTGTACCAAGCATTTAAATATCTCGCATTCAGAGGGGCCAAGCAGGGAAAATGCACTCGTTTGAAAAAAAAAATTTCAAAATGGCTTTGATGTGGTCACTCTGTGCAGGCTAGTACAGAAGCATTAAGATTCGGCAAGGCCATCACTCCAAAACTGTACCAAGCATTTAAGGATCTCACATTAAGAAAGCTAAGAGAATTGCGTTAATTTCTGGTAAATAATTTGAATGGAATTATGATCAGATAAACGAAGGTATTATTGACATGGTAAATATTGTTAAAGCTTAAGCTACAAGAGAAAATTACCTCCCAGACTGCACCCATTATTTTGTCTAGCTCGCTTGAAAGATAATAGCCAATAAATGAATACACATTTCCCATGGAATTTTACTAATACAACTTCAGCATTAAAATTAAAGAATACTCATTTCAACTTGAATAGGAAAATTTATAATATTTGCAGTCATTATTGAATGTTCCTTCCCTGCCCTCCTTAAGTTCTACTAGATAACTTTTGTCATACTCTCTAAGAAGTTAAAGAATTTTGGGAGATTTCCAACAAAGAAATAAAAAGGGTAGGTCACCGACTTATTTCTCACTGATGGATATATCCAACGAGTTTTGGTGGGGGGTCGTTTTGGTGCAATCTCGTTACCAGAGTCTTCGTTCCCATTTAAAAGCGGGTCGGGTTACTATAGACAATGGGAAAATCCTTTAGGATAAAGTTATTGATTGATTGAAAGGCTGCAACCGATTTCGGTCAAGAAGCGACCTCACGAAGCGACTTCCGCGAGACGCGAGGGGTTTCACAGAGCACCGTATGATTGTTAATGATTGTTTTGATTGGTTCGTTGATTAGTTTGGAGCCAAAGCAAAGAATGAGAACCTATTAAATCTAATGGAATGGAATCGTCTCTCACTGAGTAATTAAATTACGTCTTTAAAATGTAGTCATACCGAGTCTTCAAATTATGAATCCAAAAGATCTTCTTGTATAGTTACTTACGTACGTGTGAGTGTCCTGGAAAGGTGCGAGAACCTTTAGTAGATGAGTTTTAGTAGATGAGTTTTTGGGTAGAGAAAGAGTCTCTGATGCAAAGAGAACTCGTTTGGCTTGTGACAGTGCTGTTGAACGCTTTGAAAATATCGTGGAAGGCCCGTCTCTCTTTGTTCTCGTCAGTGATGAAGGTCGGACACGTTTTTGCTCTCTCCGTCGTTTCATTATATTTGCTCCTAGGGTTCTTTTTTAGCGCGAATAACCACGGAGAGTGTTTTCTAACTCAGCATGGAATAACTGTGGTTGCTGTGGTCTCCCAAGATCGTCTGTGGTCCGAGAAAAGGCTGTCTTTAACAGATTCGCCTTCGCTGTATTTTGGAAATCTAGCGAACGCCATTTGCCTTCCTAATAATGGATGCAAATACTTTTTGTCATCTGGATGGCGATGTGTCAACTACAGTGTGATAGATTTGTTATCTGTTTGCTTGCCTGACAATAGATGCAATTACATACCTAACAATGGATGCCATTACTTATTGTTATCTGGATGGCGATGTGTTAACTACAGGGCGATAGATATGCCATCTGTTTGCTTGCCTGACAATAGATGCAATTACCTACTGTTATCAGGAATACGATGTGTTAACTACAGTACGATTGATTTGCCTAATGTATGTTCGTCTGATGTGCGAAAGTATGTCGACAAACGCAAACCGAGGATCAGAAGACACAGGCGGTCATGCGCCTACTACGCGAATTCGTGCGCGACATTCCGTCTCACGATAAGCGGTGAACTAATTTTCAAGTTGAATCCTGGTCCGGTAGAACGCAGCCAAATACCAACAATTGTGACGATGCGTGCTGACACAAGGCTAGAAAATAGATCGACACGTAACTCTTTGAACCTAAAGTATGTACAATGTTTTGGACGCTCTTTGTATTTAAGTTCTCGCGGGCTGGGTTCTCTGTCCTTGTGCTTATTAAACGCCAGGTCAGTGAGGAATAAGTCAGCGGTGCTTTTGGACTACCTATGCGATTGCAAAGCTGACCTTTATGCAATAACGGAAACCTGGCTTACGGAGAATGATGCTGCTGTAAGAGCTGAGTTGAACCCGGACGGGTATAATTTGTTAGACCACCCACGGGAGGGTCGGTGTGGTGGCGGAACGGGTCTCATTTACCGTGACTCCTTGCGTGTTAAGGAAGTTGAAGCAGGTGAGAAGAGCTCCTTTGAATTCTCGGAGTGGACTGTGACTACGGTCAGTAACTGTATTCGTTTGGTTATAATCTATCGACCACCATATTCTGATAAACACAAGGTCCCAACAACTGTCTTCTTCAGGGAATTTTCAGATTATCTCGAATCAGTTCTTCTGACTAAAGAGCAACTTTTATTCGCTGGAGACTTTAATATCCACGTTGATGATCCGCATGACCCTGATGCTATAAAATTTGCAGGTCTGCTCGAGTCATTCGGGCTTCAACAGCATGTGAAGGGCAGCACTCACAAGGAGGGCCACACCCTCGACCTTATAATCAGCCGTTGCTCTGAGACCGTTTTAGCAGCTCCACCTATAGTTGACCGGTTTATTTCAGATCATGCGTCAGTCTGTTGCAAGTTGATCCCAAAGAAACCGCCTGCGGTAAAAAAGCGGGTCACTTACAGGAAATATCGATCAATAGACATGGAGTTGTTTAAGCATGACTTGGAGATGTCCTCTTTATGTCAACCACCTTTGACAACGGAAACACCTGTATATGGTGTTGACAAACTTGCTAAGGACTATAATTCCACTCTGTGCATGCTGATCGACTGTCATGCTCCACTGAAATCTAAGACTGTGAATGCACGCCCTTCTGTTCCCTGGTACACCGCTGAAATAGGGGCTGCTAAACGTCTTCGGAGGAAAGCGGAAAGGCGGTGGCGGAAGACTGGCCGACAAGAAGACCTTCAAGTTTTTAAAGCGCAAAGAAACCGTGTAACTTACATGATGAATGCTGAAAAAAAAGGACTTCTATACTAACTTTATTGCGGAGAATATTGTGGATCAAGGGAAGTTATTTAGGGCAGCCAAGAAGTTGCTGGCTAAGAAGGAAGTACCGTCTTTTCCTGACTATGAGGATAAATCTGTTCTTGTGAATGATATCGGAAAATTCTTTATCCGCAAAATAGAATCCATCCGCTCGGATATTGACAAGGCCGCCAACTCTTGTGCAAACATGGTCTTACCGGAGGATCCAGAGGTTGGCCCGGAAAAGGCACTGTATGCTTTTCATCCTGTCAGTGAGGACGAAGTCCAGAAGCTTGTCCGACAATCTGCAAAAAAGTCTTGTCCACTTGATCCAGCTCCAACATCGCTTGTGGTCTCCTGTCTCGATGTTTTACTGCCGGTTATTACACGCATAATTAACTGTTCCCTTACATCTGGGGATTTTCCTGAGTGCTGGAAGGAGGCGTTAGTTTCCCCTCTACTCAAAAAGTCTGGCGTGATTTCAGAGTTTACTAACCTTAGACCTGTGTCTAATTTGCAGTACATTTCAAAGTTAACGGAACGTGCCGTCTTCGATCAAACGCATGCGCATTTGACATCACATGGCTTATATCCTCCATTCCAGTCAGCGTATCGAAAGTGTCACAGCACTGAGACTGCACTTTTAAAAGTGCAAAATGACATCCTAATGAACTTGGATTCTCAACGAGTGACTCTTCTTGTGATGCTGGATTTGAGTGCAGCGTTCGACACAGTTGACCATGGAGTGTTATTGAATCGCCTCAGTACGAGCTTTGGAGTCAGGGGATCAGCATTGCAGTTGTTTGCATCCTACCTTCTCAATAGATCTCAGCGCGTGTCTTTTGACCAAAAATTATCGGAGAATTTCAAATTGCAATGTGGTGTTCCTCAAGGATCATGCTTAGGGCCATTGCTATTTACTATCTATGCCAGTAAGCTTTTTGAGGTTATTAAGAATTATCTACCACAATCGCACGCATACGCAGATGATACTCAGCTGTATCTTTCATTCAATCCTGACTTGGCTTGTTCGCAAAATGACGCAGTTGAAGCATACAGGCTATACGATCGTGGATGATCAAGGACAAACTACGCATGAATGATAGTAAGACGGAGTTCATGATTATAGGCACCAGAAAGCAACTGACTAAAGTGAACATTGATGGTCTTACCGTTGGTGAGAGCAGTATAGTTCCCGTAACTTCAGTTAGGAACTTAGGATCATGGTTTGACCAGAACCTGAGTATGATTCCACACATTAATAAGATATGTAAAGCTGCGTCTTTTCATATTTACAATATAAGGCGGATCAGAAAGTACCTCACCATCGATGCCGCACATACGCTTGTTCACTCCATTGTTATTGGCCGCTTAGACTATTGTAATAGTCTTCTTTATAAAGTTCCCGCGATACACATAAGTAAGTTACAACGCATCCAAAATAGTGCTGCCCGGCTCGTATGTTCAACTCCGAGGTTTAATCATATTACACCCGTCTTATTTTCTTTGCACTGGCTACCCGTTACTTACCGTATCGAGTTCAAAATATTAGTTTTGACGTTTAAAGCAATTTATCAACTGGCGCCGTCCTATATCTGTAATCTGGTTCGATTAAAGGATAAATGTAAGTAC
The DNA here is from genome assembly GCF_036669925.1 of Montipora capricornis. NCBI lineage: Eukaryota > Metazoa > Cnidaria > Anthozoa > Scleractinia > Acroporidae > Montipora > Montipora capricornis. The sequence goes on from NC_090885.1 coordinate 7,488,745, forward strand.
CAGCTTCGTTCTTCTAAAGAACTACTATTACAGTTGCCCATAAAGAAAACAAAGAAAACTCTGGGAGACAGATCATTCCAAACAGCTGCCCCTGTATTGTGGAACAGCCTGCCTGCGAGTGTTAGAGACATCGATGACTTTTTGGTTTTTAAACGAACTATAAAGACTTATTTATTTAGGAAGGCTTTTGCCTGTTATTGTTAGATTGACTACTTTTAAAGTTATTAATTTCAAGTATTCTTAATTATATTTTATTGTAATTATTAGGAGTAGTTTTAGTTGTAAGGCGCATTTGATCATATTCAGATGTTAATTTGCGCCTAATAAGTAATAAATTATTATTGTCTCTCTGGCATGCAAAGCAATCCTTTCGGTACGTTGAAAATTTTACTCGCATTTCATTTGGGTTCATTATACTGTACTGTTCTCAACCTCCATTGGAAGAAGAGGCCAGATCAGATATAGAGAATCAAATCAATGAAGTGAGATGTACAACATACATCCAATGGAACTTGGCTTACATTTTAGGAACTTAGAAAAAAATGGAAACTTCAGTTGTTGATTTTGTTATGCAAATACTTAGCGTAACGTTTATGATGAAATTAAAAAAAAAAAGAACTAATATAAAGCTTGACCATCCTCTATTACTTGTAGCACTTAAAAGTCAGTTACAAAAATGACACCATTCTCTTGAGTAATTAAAGGAGAACTGAAGATAAAAATGAAATATTTTTTCCTTCGCCAACTTTGTAGTACTTGACTTAGTTAAAGGAAATAATCGAGTATTTTAGGGGTTCCTTACATTTCGACGTTTTTCTGAGACCAGAAAGATACGTATTGATCACTCGATGGAAGTCCGCCATTTTGGTTGTACTATAGCAGGCTTGGGCGCTAAGCGTGACGTCAATGCGCACACTTGCTTGAACGCGGGAAACTTGAAAAATGGTTCAGTGCGCTATTGTGGGCTGTTCTAGTAGAACTCTCATCGTTTCCCTGTTTAAAATGAAGTCCTTCTCAAGGAATAGATCATCCGAATTTAGAAGAAAAAACTTGCCAAATATCCAGCACTGTCACATCTGTTCGGATCATTTCGAACCCTTCTGTTTTGAAGGTGTCTTAGCCACAGCGGTCGATGCGATAATTGCATGTAATTGAGGATAACTTTGCGACTCCATCGATTTCATTTACACTCAGTGAGTAAGCTATGTTTTCTTTAGTCGGGAGATTTTAGTGGCAAACCCAGCGCCGGAGAAGTGAACCGAAAAGTTGTTTTTGCAAGCAACTGGGGCACGTCATTTCGCGAATAGCCTTCGCACTTCAAGCTGGGTTTTATAAACTCGACAACGATCATAAAGATGTTTAATTAAAGTTTAAAAATACGCAAAACCACGAACAGAGCTTATGTGTTTACATACATGTTGTTCATTAATCGAAGCGCTCACAATCCACGTGTTTGACTCAGACCCCACTATGGCAGTTTGTAGCAATTTTCTTTGCAAACACACGGTCGAAAAGCTAGAATGCTGCATTCTACAACGAATAGCTCCATCGGCCGGCACATCTGTTAATATTTAAGAGCTGTAAGCTAAAGTTTCTCAAATTGAATCGAATGACAGACAAAACAATAGCAGCCAACAGAATCTCGTAGTAATCAAGTAGTTTTTAGTGCCTTTTGAAATACAATTAATTCAACTGAGATTTTGTTCATAGCTCCTCTATCTCGTGGGAGCAGATGCATTCCTTTCCTTGCTGTCCCGACCTCCAAGTTCAAGCTAAAATCACAGCTGCACCAAGTCGTATTTCCCCTTCTTTAGTCTTCCCTTTCGGTTGCTTCCTGTTTCTCGGAGCCTGAACTTTCTCGCATTGGTTCGAAAGAATATGGTTCAAGTTCTGCCATAAACTTATGTGTATTAACGACGACGAAAGCGGAGTACTATGTTGAGACTGCTCACACGTACGATAAAAGAATAGGGAGCTTTAGCAACGACGACGGGAACGGCAACGAGAACGTCATCTAAAAACATAAATTCGCGTTATTGCAATCACTTCGAGACTCTTCCAAGCTTTGTAATATGACAAAGGTGTAGCAGTCCCTCAGGAATGAAACCGTTATGAGCGGCGCTTAATTTAGGGGAGAAAATGAAAATTTATCTCCAAGTGCTGACGTTGTCCATAAATCCTCCAATTTGGCAATTTCACGTTGTTGTTTTGAAGACGACGGCAAAGAAGTGGACAAAAATGAAAAATGCACGTGCAGAACGTGCAAACCTTGAACCTAAACATTTCTTTTGTTGGCATAAAAAATAAATTTCATTAGAAACTGTTGACAACTGTACATACCACCATGAATAAGTCAGTCTGACTTCAAAATAGACAGTATAATTTACTGACAACTTAACCATCAACCGACAAAATTTAAATTGAGGGGATGTGTGGAATACGTTCTCAAGTGACTAGAAATACTGCAGTCTGCAATGCTACCCTCTCCTTTTGTTTCACAAAATTGTTAAAATTTATCGGAAATATAGGCTGCTGTAAAGTTGCTCCCAAACACACTGTAAAATCATAAAGTCTGTGTCTAGATAATGAAACTAAATGAGCCAGGTAGTTCATTGATGGCAGCACTTAGCTCTGTTTTCTGTAGAGTAACAAGGGGTATCACTGATCCCCTTTAACCCATTGACCCCTGGGAGTGAGACTTGACAGATTTTACTCTGTCAAATGCCAGGGAGATTCTACTCGTCAACTGTGGTCATCCTAGGGTGTTTGAGGTGTCAATGGGTTAAGCAGTAAAAACTTTGTCCCTTCCATTAAATGGGATGCTAACCAATCACAGAATTTTTTAACAAAGTCTATCAAACATTTGTCAGTATTAAGTTGTATGTGGGTACATATAGAGAGGCAACATGGATTAAAGTTCGAGAAAACTGAGAGATGATCAAGACCAACCTCGTTCCCAGGGTCTCTTTTCTCTGCCTCCTTTGTCCTCAACAACAAAGGAGGCAGAGAAGAGAGGTTGGATAAAGATCTGGCCTCAGTTGTTCAAAAAGTGGATAGTGCGGAACCAACTGCACTTTCCAGTGTATAGTCATTTGTCCGGTAGATAGTGTTATCCACCTTCAGAACAACTGGGGCCAGATAAATCACTATCCAGCAGATAAACACTACCAAACCCAATTGAGTTATCCAGTAAATAGTGATTTATCGAGTGGATAGCACTATCCACCCTTCATATTCAAACAACTGGGGCCATAACGGATACAGGCAACCAACCTTTGAAGTCTCAAACACTTGATCACTGTGGCTTCAATAAGCAAATAATAAAATCGCCACTGTAATTCATACTGTGGGCTGAGCAATTACGGAAAAAAACTCCTTATGTAGTGGTATGTTAAGGTACATGTACTTCAGAAAGAAGTACTATAATTACTCAAGAGAAAGGTGAATCAAACCCCGTTGAAGTCCTGAATTTTTCAGGCTTCTCTACGCAATTGTAAAAATTGCGTTCATAACTGCGAAGATCATAGCTTCACTTGATTTCATATCCGCAGTTCATATATGATTCATTTCATATACCATTTCATCATTGATTCATTCCTCACGGGACCATTAGAACCCACAAATGACCAGCTCCCAACGTCAGTGGCTTCATAGCTCAGTTGGTTAGAGCGTCGCACCGGTAACGCGAGGTCACGGGTTCAAACCCCGTTGAAGTCCTGAATTTTTCAGGCTTCTCTACGCAATTGTAAAAATTGCGTTCATAACTGCGAAGATCATAGCTTCACTTAAATATTTATTTGTTTATGTCGTTTCCATGAAAGTTATCTTCGCCAAACCATGTTTGCTCGTGTTTCGGTCACACCGTTGAAGACCTAAAAGTTGTACATTTTAAACTGACAACATTTGTCGTTTAACGTTTTTCGCTTAAGGGCAATTCCTCTAAAAACGCTGAGGGTTTTGACACAACAAAAGTTTTAACCTCTGATATGTGATACGAGAGCCCTGGATTTTTCTGTGACCTGGTTGGACATTACTAAACAACGAAACAGCGAAACGAAGCACCAAAACACCATCTGTGACCCCACCATACATTGAATACTAACCGACAAAGGTTGGATTTGAGATTAAACGTCGTTTTAGGCCTAATTAGGCCTAAAACGTTATTGCTCCTAACCTCAGTCTTAATCTGAATCCTAATCTTAATCTCAATGAATTAGAGCAATAATGTTTTAGGCTTAATTAGGCCTACAACGATAATTAATCCCAAAACCAACCTTTGTCGGTTAGTATTCAATGTATTGTGGGGTCATACATGGTGTAACTTTTAGTGTTTTGCAATTTGTTTCGGTGTTTCGCTGTTTCATGGTTTAGACCTGATTGCCCACAGCAAGACCAATGGTTTGCCTGGTAGATGGTGATGCTCTCTCTTTTCCAGCTATGTGTTGCTTTGCAGGACACACTAGGTTGTGGTATGATTATTAATTAAATTTAATTGATCTCTAGATTTCTGTTGATTTCATTGCCCCAGTCATCTGACCTGAAGAAATCTTGTGGAAAGTGATGATATCTGGCTATATGGCTGATATCTGTCATTTTGACTGATATTACTTTCAAGATGTGATCTACTGTTTTTGTCGGCATTGTTAGACTAAACCTCTTATTAAGGGAGTCAGTTTAGTTGTGTAGTTTTTTTTTAGAAAGGGATCTTTACAAATAGGGCACAGATTTCCATGTTTTTTGAAGTATCTTAGGTGACATCTGTGCATGAAAATGAGCAGTGTTAATATTATTGTTTTACTTTGATCAGTTTCCTGTTGTTTCTTAAACATTTCATTTATTCTACTTCCAGTGCTGAAGTCTAAACCTCTTCCTGCTGTGTGTTCTGATCTGGTCAAACCATGCATGGCAAGCAGATTTTGATGAGGAGTTCAGTGTTGAATATTTTATTGGTTTTGTGATGAAAAAAAGCCAGGGTTGTTATTCATCTCTCATTTTTTCCTGCATGAGATCATGCATGATGACTACAGTATTACTGTAAATAGAATATCACAGATGTGAGCATGTCAATTATTAATACAAGATGATTTCCAAACAGCTCTTCAAAATTGTCTAGAAAAGGGACAATAATTCTCGTCTTGCCACACCTTCGCATTCAATGTTTGACCTAGCAAATATAATTTGGTTTTTTTATTCAAGTAAACTATCTTACTTTCATTAATACAGCTGTATGTTATTCTAGTTTTTCTCTTGCTGTGCATGGGTTTGGATATTAACTTCTGAGACTGCTCCTACTGTAATAGTGTTAATAATGAATATACGGTACTTACAACAATAAAATTAGAGAGATATTTGAGTTACTGTATATTGTGTTTTGTGGTAACACATACCATAGTAGTTGTAGTTGTTGTTGTTGAAAATGAACCAGATAGAGTTAATGTGGGTCCAGATAGAGCCATTGTGGGCCTATCATTGGGTAGTGAAACTGGATCAGTTTTGCAGAATAAAATCTTGGAGTATGAAGCAGAATTCCTCTAATCTTGCTGGATGTTTGATTACATTCCTCTCTCAGTATCTTTACACATAGTGCAAAATTTAGGCTGGATTTTTGCTCTCGTGACTGGGCGTGATGCATGGAAAAGTGAATTATTTTCCAAACACATGCAGGTGAATGTTTTGTATGTTTCATGATCATGATTCTCATTTCTCCCCACCCTCACCCTCCCAGCAAGGCTCTACAAGGTGATCGACGAAGATGGAAAAAAAATCCACTTATCAGCCAGGAAAAAAAAAGTGGTGTAATAGCTGCAGGAAAAATGCGATGGACCATTACCAAACGCCAAGTAAAAGGGAAACATCAAGTAGCATTGGAGTCAAATTTATACTTAGTTTCAAAACTTTTCTGCGATCCTCTCTTAATTTAAGACTTAAATTCTTTATTTTATTGCCTCGCTCTTGTAAAAGTAACTAGTGTTGTAAAATATGAGAATTGAGGGCAGGGAAGTGACTTATCCAAGTTGCGGAATGAGTGGGATGCGGGGATGAAAAGAACTTCTTTCTCGCTTTCAAATGATTCCAATGAAAGAAGCAGACAAATTTTGTCCCTATTACCAAACGCACCAACGAATTTTTTATTAAGCATGATGTTGATAAATTCCTTCGCCGCGTACAGTTAACAGCCTTTTTTCACGTCAAAGAGGATGGTTCGGACACTTCTAATAAAGATATTTTTGAAACACTTCTAGTTCGCAAATCCAAATGGACTCCCCCAGAGGGACAATTTGCCTCTTTAGATTTTTTCACCAAAAAATGCCGTCACGACATTCACAAACTTAAATTCAATCGCAACACTACATTTTCCAACCTTTCCTCGGAAGAGTGGGCGGCGCTTAAAAATCTTAGTAAACGCAACGACACAGTTGTCAAATCGGCCGACAAAGGCGGCGCGGTAGTTGTTTGGCGGTCCGACCTTTACCAAAAAGAAGCTGTGCGGCAACTTTCGGATACCTCGCTTTATGCCAAAATCCCTCAAAATCTCACTTCCAAAAATCAAAAACTTGTCAAAGACACCCTTCAAAATCCTATAGTTAATCAAGAATTACCGGACACTGCCACTAATCTCACCATCAACACCCCTAGAACTTCGTGTATTTACTCCTTGCCTAAAATTCACAAACCCAACAACCCAGGTCGCCCTATCGTTTCTGCCTGTAGTTGCCCCACCGAACTCATTTCTCGCTACTTAGACAGGATTATGACGCCTATCGTCAAATCTTTGCCATCATACATTAAAGACAGTACACACGCACTACAAATTTTCCGCGATTTCAATTTCTCCGGCCAAGACAAACTTATTTTCACCATGGACATTACATCTCTATACACAGTCAGTCTGAACAGCGAAGGTCTTCAAGCACTTAAACACTTTTTCGATCAACGCAGTCAAAAAACCTAGCTCGGAAACGCTCCTCCGCCTTGCCGAACTAGTTTTAAGGCTTAACTGTTTTTCATTCGCCGGCAACTATTACAAACAAATTAATGGTGTAGCGATGGGCACAAGAATGGGACCTAGCTATGCCAATCTTTATGTAGGATATGTTGAACACCAATTTTTTAATCAGTACAACGGCCCCAAACCTGAACTCTACGGCCGCTATATCGACGACTGCATCGGCGCTATTTCATCCAGCAGAGAAGAACGTGATCAATTTATAACCTCCGTCAACTCTTTTCATCCGGCTCTTAAATATGCCTGGGAAATTTCGGAAACTTCATTGGCTTTCCTAGATATCAAAGTTTCTATTAGAGGCAACGTGCTATGCACCAGTGTGCACTACAAACCAACTGATTCACACAGTTATTTGTTGTATTCATCGTCACATCCATCACATGTCAAGAACACCATTCCTTATTCTCAATTTCTTAGACTTCGACGTCTATGTAGTGATGACTCCGATTTTTCCAGCAAATCAGGAGATGTGCCAGTTCTTTGAAAAACGTGGCTATCCTGTCTCCGTGGTCAAAGCGGGCCATCATCGCGCCCAACAATTTGATCGACAGTCATCACTACAAACGTCACAAAAAGATAAGAATGACAGAATTCCATTCACCCTCACTTTCCATCCTCATAATCACGCAGTCAAAAGCATCATTCTTAGTAATTTTAAATTACTCCAAAATGATCCCGAGACTAGTAGAATCTTTTCGCAACCTCCACTTATTTCATTCAAACGCGACAAAAACGTAGGCAACTTTTAAGTTAGAAGCGCGCTCAAAACTAACAAGCAACCCGGCACTTTCAAATGCGTGCGCTCACGATGCAAAACTTGTCTTTTCATTGTTAACACTAGCAAGATATCGGGACCTACGCGATCTGTTAAGATCACCGATCGTTTCACATGTACCTCCGCAAATGTCATTTATTGCATAACCTGTACGTTATGCAATAAATTATACATTGGTGAGACAGGTAGACGACTAGGTGACCGATTCCGCGAACACCTTCGCGATGTTGAGAAGAATGACAAGGATGCATCTAAGCCAGTCGCTCGCCATTTTAATCTGCCTAACCACTCCAAAAAACACATGGCTATCTGCGGCCTTTCCCTACATCTAGGTACGATGGAAAGCCGCAAGAATCTGGAACAAAAATACATATTTCAAATCGGCACTCTTAATCCTCACGGTATTAACGCACGCTTTGCATTAAACTACTATATTCCTACTTTTCACGTGGCCATGTTAACCACCAATAGCGTAGCTCCTACTCTACTATAAAAACTACACGTAACCCATAATCTCTCGATTCGCTCTGACGAAGGGCAAACGCTCGAAACGTCAGCTTTTAGAATCTCTGTACGGTGGCCAATTTACATTATCAACTCCGTTGATAAAGACCAAATTTTTGTATACTACTTCCCCACCGACGCAGCACCACAGTTTCTTTAGAAACTACCCCTTCATTCATTTGACAATTTCCTCGTTCAACAGAAGCAACAGAAGCCATCTTCGCAGTAGAAATTATCATTGTGCCCTTGCAAAGATGTTTACCCCGTGTTTTCCTTCTTAGTGCACAGTTTTCCTCCCAGAAGTTTACCAACGCAGAGACCATCGCGACTAATAACATTACGAACTTCGTCCTTTTGCTCTAGCACTGGAATGCGAGGTAAAAATTCTCCTGGTTTGAACTATCGTTTTTTGGTTTGGAAAGACACACGGAAGATTAGTCTTTCAGGAAGCTCTCTTCAAAATTTAAACCTTATCAAAGTAGTGTTGTCCTTATCATCGCAAAATGAAAACAACCATAGAGAATTTAAATTGCCGCCATTTTACCGCGCTGTTGTTTCTATGGCAAATTCAATTGGTACCAGTCCCTCGCGCGTGGGTCAAGCCTGCGCACTCATTTTGCCGCGGTGTTATCAAAAACTTTATCCAAACGGATTATCCCAGAGTCTCTAGTAACCCGACCCGCTGGTCAAGGGGAAAGAAGACTGGAAAACCAGCTGCTTACTTGTGCGCAATGACGTCACAACATGGCGGTGGACATTCCTTTTTTGGAAGTAACCGAAGAAAAAGCAAACAAAATGGCGGGCGTTCAAATTGGAAAAACAACCAAGGATTTTGGGCAAATTCAAGGCCTTTCAAGATGAAAAAGGATTTTTCCTGTTTTTTTTTTTTGGGTGAAGGACGTAATATTTCGACAATAATAAAACACAAAAATGTTTGAACTTCTAGCCTTCACTTCTCCTTTAACGACTTCTTTCTGAAGTACATGTACCTTAGGGACCGGTCAAAAATTAGGGGGGGGGGGGGGCTGGTGCAAACATGGGGAGGGCCATGGTTTTTCTTGCAAGCACAAAAGGGAGGGTCAAACAATTTGGTGCATGTCATTAAGGGTGGGACATTATCTTTTATCTAAAATTCCTCTGTAGTCCCAGTCATTCTTCTGTAAATATAATATGGAACACATTCTTTATTTGGTGACTGTTAAATATAAACATGGGTTTTTAATGACACTTCTTGGCCTAATGTCTAGATCCTCCTCTCCTGATTCAAACAAACAGTATATTGTCAAAATAGAATGGAAAATATATCTTTTCAACGATTAATAAAGTGATGTAAACTAATTACTTAACAGCTTGATAATGATCACTGCTCTCTACTCTTCTATGGTAGAAAGTGCTTTCTCAGAAATTTTCCCATTTTTTGCCATTTCTTTGAGGTATCTTATTTGATCACGTGTGAGAGATACAACACCTTCAACATTTACATCAGTGAGAGGAGGAGGAGGGAGGAGGAGGAGGGGTGGGGGGTCATGATAAATTATGCAAACTAATTTGGGGGGGTCAACATTTTTTCTGCACCTGGAATGGGGAGGGTCTTCCCAAAACTGGTAAGCCAAAATAAAAATGCACCAGCCCTCCGCCCCTCTAATTTTTGACCGGTCCCTTAACATACTACTACATGTCATAAGGAGTTTTTTCCCGTAAATTGCTCAGGTCGTTTTTTGAATTAATTCCAGCTTATAGTGATTTATCCAGTGGATAGCACTATCCACCCTTCAAACAACTGGGGCCAGAACTCATACAGTCAAACAACCTTTGAAGTCTCAAACACTTGACCACTGTGCAGGGTTCGCACACTTTTTCAGAAAAAAAATTCAAGGACTTTCAAGGGCCAAATTTTGAAATTTCAAGGACCTCTTTTTTATTTACGTCGATGAATTTACCCATAGAAATGGTCTGACATTTTCCGTAACGTACATGCGTGAAAATAATGTATGTTTGTATGACATGACTTGAGTGGCTGATTATTTTCACTGAAGTTTTCAAAGATTAAAAATGCGGGCCAGAAAAAAATTCAAGGACTTTCAAGGACCAGGAATGAAGAGCAGAGATTTTCAAGGATTTTCAAGGCCTTGAAAATGCACTCTCAAAATTCAAGGCTTTTCAAGGCTTTTCAAGACGCTTACGAACCCTGTTACTGTGGCTTCAATAAGCAAATAATAATCGCCACTCTACATATTGTCTATCCATGCCACAGTTATTTAGATGCCCTTAATTTTACCAACCTTAGCAGCCTGAAAGAAAGACAAACTCAGCTCTGCTGTAAATATATTTGGAAGATGTCTCAAAGTGATCACCCCATTAACTTCCTCCTACCGAAAACAGCAACTAGTGGACATAGTTACAACTTGCGGTTCTGGATAGTGATATATTTGGCTGATAGCGCTATCCATCATTTGAACAACTAGCGCTATCCACTTTTTGAACAACTGAAGCCAGGTCTTTATCCAACCTCTCTTCTATGCCTCCTTTGTCGTTGAGGACACTTTTCTCTGCCTCCTTTGTCCTCATGATCAGGGACAAAGGGGGCAGAGAAAAGAGACCCTGGGAACGAGGCTGGTTTTGATCATCTCGATCTCTCAGTTTTC